>NC_072731.1:25831611-25972454 GCF_026930045.1 Uloborus diversus | reverse complement strand
GCAATATTCTTGAATGTGAGAAAGTAGATTTCATTCATTTTGTGGAATTATTTTTCTATCGCTAGAAATACAAATATATCAAAAAAGCGTCAGAACATTTTTCTTGCTGAAATTAAGGCCGATTCTCTTATCATGCTTCAGCGTTTATCTGCAGGATTACTTTAGATAATAAAACAATTAAGTATTGTTGCGTACTCAGCGAAACATTGATTTTACTTTTAAAAAATGCGTCGTAATGTTTTAATAAAATATTACTTATGTAATATAATTCAAAGCTAATTTTTGTCTTATTTGTTTTAACAATTATTTATTTACTAGAAAATCGCCCGTCAAGGTATGGTGGGTGAAAATTACTTCTACATTTGAACAAAGCAATTGCCTGTTTGGTGATATTTTAATAGTTGAAATTGTAACCCTAACGCCAGTGGATTGACCCTAAACTCCAGTAGACATCAGTTCATTTTTGACCACTTTTTCGTTTCTTCATTCTCCTAAAATTACCGTTTTACCAGTGAAACCGTTAAGTTGCCGGATCCAGTTCAGCCTTGTCAAAATAAAACATTTTCCTACATGTCAAACATTGCCAAAAATTATTATCAAATTATCATGACGTGAAGCGAGTTTCATTATTTGTGACGTCAGGAGCGTTACTCGATCAGTGTATTCGCTATTATAAATATGAGGATTTATTCATTTATTTTTTCCCCATTGAATTAAAGCAGACTTGAAATACCATTCCAGGATAATTTATAAATTAAACCATGGCCCCACTGAATACTTAACGGCCGTGGCAATCGCTGAAACTCATGGCAACAAAGAGGGCGCCACTGGCTACCCCTGTTTTTGTTTCCACTTGGCGTGATTGTGAGCGTTGGCACTTTGGCATCTGTGAATACGTGATTTCTCGACTTATTATCGGGCGTACGTCATTTGAAGAAAATTTTAATTTCAAAAGAAGGAATGAAGAGAAAAAGTGCTGAATAAACATTGTATTACAAAGGTGAAGAGCATTTCTTATTGTTATTTTAATATCATATCAAAAATTACGTGTAATAAAAAATTTTAACTAAACACAGATAACATATGATTTTTTTTTAATACTAATGCGTAATTCTTAATGTATTTTTCAAACTTTTTTTTTTGAAAGCTTTTCAAATAATTTTCAAATTTTTTATTGAAAATCCCCTGGGGTTTCCTTTTTGGATACAACAGTTCTAAGATTGATGATATATGGCAGGCAGCCCTCATTTCTAATTTTACATGCTCATTTTACATGCGAATTTTTTCTGCTCAATAAATTACATCGAAAAAAAAAAAAAAAAAAAAACACGCCTCCGCAATCTGTAAATACATTCATTTTTCAAAACTTGAGAGGGTCATTCATTGCCCCTTTTGACCCTGATGGGGATTAGAGGGGGGAGGGTATAGGAATTTACGTTAACAATTGCCATTCTTTTCACTCGTAATGTAGTGTATATTTTACAACGAATAGAATCTAATTAAAAACGTACGAACAGGCCCGACATTTAAAAATTCGCGGGGGGGGGGGGGGCAAAGGCTTTGTGTAGGGGAAAAACAGCAAAATACAAGCAAAATGCCTAATTTTAGTATGTTTGTAAAATTTAGGGGTGTCATAATTGCCTCCTCCCCACCGTGATATCCCCACTTGACAGGCCTGGTTAGGAATATTCTTTTTCAAATGAAGAAGAACAATAGAAAAGTTAAAAATATGATGGCAATTTAAGAAAATGAACCATTAACATAATTTAAAAAACATTTAAAATCAGAGTGTGACTAATACATGGTTCTACGACGGGTCCGTGGTTCTCGCACCAATATTGTACGGACACCAAAGTAATGTCATTTATCTATTTCCCCTTCCATTTTTAGCACATCTCATGTTATAATAACTTTAGTGTAGATTTTAGTAGTATATTAGTGCACAATACGCATAGAGATGCACAAACGCATAGTGCACAAGAGCTATTTCGAAAAAGTGCAGATTTTTTTTCTTTCAAAAGGAAATTCATAGCATAATCAAAAAATAAATAAAAATAACATGGAGCTAGAAAAAATTTTCATTTTCCCGAAGCTTAGTTTTTAATTAATTTTTTTAAATGTCCGATTTTGAAAATAAGGCGTGGTCTTTATGACGTCACAAATGATGTACTTTGGCGCATCTGTCTACCGCGTTTCTACGTTATGATGATCAAGAAGCGAATTACACATTGCACTCTACGCTTACTATCAATCATATAGTTGCCAACACTTGTGAGTAAAGAAACTAATTGAATATTGTGCTCTGTGAGTGGCATCAGTGAATGGCATTTCATCATTTGTGATGTCATCGGCAGAAGCGTAAACAATGAAAGCGCACCGATTAATGCATTTTTTTTAAATATTAAACTTAGTCAAGTTATTGTAAAAAAATGATCAGATCCTATGATTTTAAAAATGTTCTTTCAAAAAAAAAAAAAAAAAAAAACCCTTAAAATTTCGGAAACGACCCTGTTGCTTCACACGCTTTGAGCATTAAAAAATGTATATATGTACACCCAATCCTCTTTTTATGCGGTGAATAGGGACCGCATAAAAAAATCGTGTAAAAAAAATGCTTGAAACTTCACCAGTAGCTTTAAAAAGTTTTCGCAACTGAGTTAAAAAATATTTTTTATGCGGTGGATAGGGATTGCATAAAAAAAGTCTCACGTAGAAAATACCCAAAATATTATATTTAAACGAAATCAAAATAAACCAAGCGATGATAATTTTGCCGACTCCCGAAAAATTTCCCGAATTAAGAAATTTTTGGAAAGTCACAGGGACTTCCCATCGGATGCCCCTGTCGACCCTTGATGATACTACTAAGCAGTCGTTTGATAAATAATTTTCGCTCGTTTTATAAATAATATTTATTAACTACACAAAAAAAAGTCCGCACAAAAACAGGTTTGGGTGTACACACACACATCGGAACCGCACAGACCGGAGAGCGTTCACTTTAGCTCAGGTTCTATCCCCACCCCCAGGCTCCCACCTTACCTATAGCATCCCAGGTGCTATTACTTCAATATATTTTTCAATTGTTATAAAGTGTTCACGCAATAAATAATTTTTATGATAAAGGTCAGATTCGGCCATAAAATATTTATCTTTCTTACGGCCTCGTATTACCTATTCTAAAAAATCAACAGTCATATTATGACGGGTGTAAATTTCTTGGTCATTTCCATTTCATTCCATTTGTAGAAACAAGAAACCCAACGAGTAGGATCCTATCGCAATTCATGATCGTGAATAACTTAATTCAAACTCATCAAGCAGCCAAAATTCAAATTATTATTATTTTTTAGAATTTATTTTTAACATTTAACAAATACATGCAATAGGGAAAGAAACTCCTCAAATATCTACACATGAATTTGTGAAACTATTTAAAAAAAAAATGGGGAACAGATTATTTTACAAAATATCAACACTGTTGATATTTTGTAAAATCCTAGCAGGGGAGAGTTCCGTACAAAATTTATTTTGTCCTTGCAAAAGCAAAACAATGATATGATTTTTTTTACTTGTTATTTCTATGATATTTTTAAACATACATTCGATTTACGATAGCTCGAATGTAAAAAGACCGACGGAAAACTTCGACTTATCGAAAGTTTGACTTAACGATAGTTTTGGTTTTTGATATTTTAATATTAAAAACCATCGAATACTTTAATTAATATGTACATATAACAGACAAAATTACAGAACTTAAGTTTTTTAGCACAATATGCACAGTTTAATCAAATGTATTGATAGAAAAAAATCAAAAGCATGCTGGAACCGCTTGAATAGAGCTGATTCTACTTCAGGAAATGTGCACATCTTCATTCGTTTCAAATTCGGATTGCAAGTGAAGGTAAAATAATTATTCTCCCATAGTCACTTCTTTTTTTTTCTTTTTCTTTTTTTCGTTCTTTCGAAATAATTTCGAGTAACCTTGGAAAAAACTTCCAGTTGAAAGAAGTTAACTTCGAGTTATTCAGAATAATTAGAATGGAATTAAAGACTAAGTTGTTAAGACTTGATAAAAATTTCGAGTTATAGTAATATTCGATTTATCGGACTTCGAAGTATCGCAAATTTACTGTACTTTTAAGAAAATTAAAATATTTAGCGATGTAAAATCCGGTAAACATTGAATTCGTCATAAAAAACTATTTTCTACACTTTAAGCATGAATGAGAAAGGAGCTTTGAACTAGAAACTTTGCAGGAAATTTGATCGCAAAGTTTGGCGAAAATTGGGATATAAATTTTCTGTTGGAAAAATAAAATGCACACACACGGTAGACCGTCAAGTATCCGCAGGAATCTAAGATCTGCTTACAAATTTTTGTAATCTTGTTCTAATAGTATAGCATTAGGAGCAGCTCTAAATATCTAGCATTTCTTAAAATAAAAAAAAGTGTGTGTGGGGGGGGGGAGGTAATTTTCCGTGATAGGTACGTAGCGGAGCATTTTTTAATCTGGCGATTAGTTTCAATTTTATTTATTGTCGGGGACTATTTCAAGTTACATATGAAGTATTTATTTGGCGATACCATAAACTATTTTGTCTTTTTCAAAGACTTGTAAGCGAAGCGATAAGCCCTAGAAACAAGATCTAAAAGTCCATTAAAATAAAAAATAATCCTCTGAATAATTATGTTTCTCCATTAAGCGTAAAATAATCCATCAAATGATACACAAGCTATAAATGAACATGTAAAATTAAATTAAAAGAAATTGCCTAATCAACTTTAGATCCACCATTTACGCATTAAATAATCAGTTAAGTAACTTTACTAATTCGATTCGAATTGGTTTTTACGGTATATTTCTGAGCATCTTGCGAAATATTGATGTTTGTTACATGTTCCATTTATTAATTAAAATAAACAAGCTTTGATACTTGTCGTTGATTGGTGGATGCAACCGTGGCTTGTGGCGTCTCCTTGCGGTCAGAATGGGCAAATATGAAGTTTTGAAGTTTTGTCCATCTAGTGTGGCCATGTTCAAGTGCAGGAATAGTTGCCCCCGGTTTAACACAAGAAAGTCAAAAATTGTCAAGGCCTGGTAAGCGCCAGCGCATTCAGTGGGGCCATGATTAAACCTATTTTTGGGAAATTATGATATATATTTTAAAACGTACTGCGAATGCAAATTCTCGTAAATTTATTACTTACGTAATTTGGTTCTTCCTGGCTGACGTTACGTCCATTTTAACGTATTTCATTCTCAATACGATGTGTTCAATAAAAATATCACGAGTAAACAGCTTCGCACATACTATAATCGCTTGTATAATGCCAACTATTTTTTATAAATTTCATGCGAGGATGGAAGTTCCCCTTTTAACTACTTGTTCCATAGCATGACTACTTTAATCACAATGGTTATTGTAGTTGTATTTTTTTAAAATAAATACTGAGTTATGCTACAAACTAAAACTATTTTTCCCACCATAGGTCGTGGTAACCACTTGAAATTTCTCTTGTCATTTCTTATGTAATTATAAATGTCTTGAAGTTGTGCCACATAAGTTCCAACTTGAATTGATTCAGCATTGTAAAAAATTAAAAAGAATCATTCACAGCCATTTGTTTTCTGTTGTTTCAGTTTCCCATCATTTATCCGCTATCTTTTTAAATTTTCGCTTAATTCGCTTCTATCCTGTTCCAAACAAGCTCTCAATGGTTAGCTGACTAGTCTCATGTTCTAGCAACAAAAAACTCATCAGCTTCACATGCAATGAACGTTTTTTTTAAAAACAAATTTGACAGTACTACTCGAACTGGTTGAAATTAATTTTCATTGTCGAATTTAATGAACGCGAATTTCGCAGGTATATTCTTATGAAAATGTTCAGCCTGCGGCACCCACAACTTTCTGATATAACTAATTACGTTTCCGATTAACTACAGGGTTATTGGATCTCAGCTAGTACGACCACAAAAGAACACAACTATTATCCATTACGGATTGAAATAAAAACACTTGACGTTCGAAAATTCCTGCTCTGTTCAAGAGAAATAAATTTCTCGACAGATTACACATCACAATTGTAAGTATTGAAAAGGAGGTTATTTTGAACCCTCAAACTTGTCTCAAATATTTTTCCAGTGTGTGTTTTAACTTTTCAACTTGTGCATCGATTACATTGGTTTTGGTAATTTGTTGATAGCGAACAGGCTCAAGCGTTTTGTAATTTATCCAAATCTCTTTCCCTCGAGCCTTTCTCCCTTAATTTTTCTTCTTTAAATAGTGCTTCGAGAAAAATTAATTACTACTGCTATTTTTACTTTAAATAAGGCATGGTAGATACCATTCCAAAACAAGGAACAAAGAAAACGAAAATGAAACACATTTGCTCTCTTCAAAATACTACCACTTAAAAGGAAATGGTCATTTTTTGCCATGAAACATTAACATTACATATCGGGTGTTAATAACAACAGGGTGTCGCTCAATGATTACGTACGCATATCTCTTTGACTGCGAGCATTTTAGAAACATTTGTTCATTATGTTTTATCTAAAGAAGATATCGCTTTAGACATTTGTGTTGATATAACTCGCGCGAGTGCTAGTGCAAGTGACGAAAGGTGTGTACTAATGTACCGAGATGGCTGACACAAATGGCCCAGTGCAAAACGGTTCTAAACACCTGCAAGTATACACAGTGGTAAGTTTTGGACATACATTGATCCTAAAGTAGTTTTGCATTGCGGTGTAAAAATAATTCAACCGAAGTTTTGGACAAAAGGATGTACTAAAAGGATTTGTTTCATATGAAAAGTATTCTCTAAACCAGTACTTTTCAATCTGTTCGGGGCAGTGGACGGGTAAAAGTTAGTAAAAACATTTCGCAAACAGTTTTTACTTTCTTCTATAGGATCTGGTGGGGGTTAAGTGGTCATAAATCAAATAAAAAGCTATGAAATAAAAATAAATGAAAGAATGAGAGATTTTTTAAATGATTAAGAATTAAGTTTTTAACTACAAACTTTAATGCTGGCAATACTTTATTTCATGAAAAAGTTATTTTTGTTTACTTATGTCATATTTTAAAATCTGAACACCTCTTTTAACTTCTTTGTAAAATTTTGTTCTTTAAAATTTTTAGCCGATTGGTTGTGCAGGCATTTTCCCGGATGCCTCAAGAACACGTTTGCATAAACAGCTAAGCTGGATTTATTTCATATAATATTTTAGAACAACTTGAAACCCCTTCATTTCCCCCCCCCCCCCCGGTATACTGGACATGAACTTAAATAGCTGCTAATCATTTAATAATTGATTAAATTACTTCATATTTTTTTTTTTTTTTTTTTTTTGTAGCTGATTCTATACATTCCGCTTATTATTATCTGTGAAAGGATTTTTCGTTTTGTCATTGGCAACACTAATATATAGGGATTGGGAGATAGAGAGTGTCTAATTTTTTCAACCATGAATTCTCGTCGCTAAAGCGAAATTTTTTTTTCTGATTTTTTAAAAAATATATAATAATTTTTTAATAATTTCAAATGCTTATATTATATTTTATTATTGTTTGGGGAACATTTTATAATGAAATTTGTTAAATATTTTATCTTTTTATTTATCTGAAATGTTAATATCAAAAATTTAAGTCCGGAATATTGGACGTATCATAACTCTTGAAATTTTGTCTATAACATACTTTACCATAGTACACTGTACCAAACGTAAATATTTTCGGTATATCATAATTCCTACTAAAGGGGTTAAGTAAAATGGAGTAAAGTGGTCAAAGGTTAGGCATAAGATATATATTTCATTTAAAATCATTCAATCTTTCACTTATTAGTTAAATATTTAGTTTACTAAACATGTACTGTTTGTAAGATAAAATGGATGAAATGCAACTGAGCGTAAAGCATATCGATTTAATTAAAGCAAGATTGTAATCCTATAATGTTTAATACAAATTATAGCATTTTTTCTGCGACCACAGCTTTCATTTTATTCTAGTAGAATAAGTTATACCACCCCCTCTTCCCTCCAAAAAACAAGCTGTTAAATATCGGTAAAAAGTAGAAGCTTAGGATAAGAAGCATTTTGCATACATTGAGTAAATAGGTAAAGCTTGATCACTTTCCCCTTTTGTTAATTAATTACCTAACATTTTTTAACTCCATTTGGGTGCAATATTTTCTTATTCTGTAATTTAGAAATCGCAAGCGCTTTCTTTATTATATTCCTAAAGAGTAACACATTGGAAATTATTACACCTTCCCTGATGATATTGATAAAACCCGGGCGGGAAATACGATTAAATTCCTGGTAAACCAACTTTTTACCATATTTAACCATCAAAAATTTGTAATTATTTAAAAAATGTTAATTTCTTCAAAAGAGCTTGGTGTGTTGAGCATTAAAAAATTATGGTTATTTATGATGGTTTTAGATCATTTTTTTAAGACTATGACCACTTTACCCCACCCCAGGTCATTAACATATATCTAAACGAAAGTGGCATTTAACTATTTGATTAATTTTTTTCTTCCAAAAATTCAGTGCAGCTTGTTCATTGTTTACGTAATGAAAAATAACGGCAAAACAATTTGAAGTTTAAAAGAAATTCTTGAATTTATTATTTACATATGTTGAAAAACCTGGATTTTTTGACTACTTTACTCCACTAGACTATATCTAATTTATAGAAGAACGTATTGGTTTCATGCAAATTTTCGAACTCCGAATTTTGACGGAATCGAGTGATTTGAGATGTGCTGAGTCCATTTCGATCATTTTTGGAAAACGTTTATCCGTCTGTATGGGTGTGACCAGTTTTTTGTGGCCACTACTGCATGAAATCGAATAAAATTTGGTAGACATCGCTCGCTCCTTTCCACAACGTCATGTCTTGTCTCAATCAAGAGAGTGAGTTTAAATTTTAAAAGTAAGATATCACATAGTAAAACTATATTTCAAGCCGCTAACTGAACTTGTTCTTACTCTTTTGGTCTTTAAAAAAAAATCTGGTGTTTCTTCTCTGGTTCATTAAAAAAAAAAAAAAAAAAATGTAACAAGCAACGATAAAATCAAAAATTTTAAAAACCCAGACTGAGTCGCAACTGTAGAATCAAGAGGTAAAATTGAAAATCCTTTTAAAAGCCTTATATTATTGAAAATCAATGTCAAGTATTTTATTTGCTATTAAATAGAAACTGGCAACAGATAAAAGTTTTAAATCATTGCGTTTTATTTCCTTGTCGGCCAACAATGAATTCAGTTATCAACCACGTGAATAAAGGCTTAGCTGTTATGAAAATGTACTTCAAAAAAAAAAAAAAAAAAAAGTTAAAATTCGAATTCTATGAAACATAGAATTTCCAAACACATTCTATCAGACGCGGAAAAAAATTCTCTTTATTTTGGTATTGAATTTTGAAAGTTTTAACTAAGTTTCCGCTGTAAAAATCGCGAAAAACCTTTTAGAGGTTTTTAATTAATATCTTCGTTAATTAATGTCATCCAAAAATGCAACCTAGCTAAGAACTACTCGATCAACTCTCCTTTCGAACAACTTTTTTTTTTTTTTTCAAAATCGGTCCATCCGTTTAGGCGCTAGAGTGCCACAGACAGACAGATACACGGACACGTCAAACTTATAACCCCCTTCCTTTGTGTGGCGGGGGTTCAAAAGCGTTTGTTTTAAAAAGTTGCGCTTTATGTATGACCAATTTCCGAATTATCGCAAAAGCAAAGCAAAGAGCGAAACTAGTCTAATGGCGGATGAAAAAGGTAAAACAAACAAATGCCGGAACTTATAAACTTGCTTTGAAGCTTAGTGAATGACAGTAATTTTTCATCGTGTTTGTGGGAAGCTTTTTTTTTCTATTCCTCTGAAATTACATTACACCATAAACTGTCTGAAGCCTGTAATTTACCAGAAAGAAAATACGTGGAACGGAATGATTTACCTTTTTCGGCAGTATTGTTAATCACCGCAAGGTAGCGTACTCGAGCACTAGAGTTGCGAATTAAAATCACGTGAAATACGAAATACGCAGACGACAGTCTATTACGATTTATCTTTCTTATTGTTGTATTAATAAAACTCTTTTTATTCGCAGAAAAAAAATCAGCCCCTCTTGGAACGATTGGCGCCAAAATTGAACCAACGCCTGTTTACATATCTGTTCATATTTATTCCGAATTTCATCAAGAACATAGCATTGCTTCTTGAAATATAGCACTCGCAATGAAAAAGAAAGAACGTTCGATTGCACCACCCCCCTTTTCAGATATTGACGTCAAAAAAAGAATCAGCTCTTGTACCTTCTAAGGGCTACTTGTCGAAAAAATTCTATTTTATTTCGTTCATTATTTCTTGAGATATGGCAGTCACAATTGACGACAAAAAAAAGTTCTATAGCTCAGACTCCGTTTGAGTTATTGACACCAAAATTGAATCAGCACCTGTGTATGTTAGGGGCAACATATGCACCAAATTTTGTTTGATTCCGCCAGTTACCTCTTGGGGAATAGCAGGTACGCATAACTCAAAAAAAAGCTCAATTTCTCCACCCCCCTTGGAGGAATTCGCGCCAAAAACCAATGGGCACAAGATCACTTAGGGGCACATGTGTGTACAAAATTTCGTTCGATTTCATGTGGTAGTTTTCGCTGTAGAGCGGCAACAAAAAGTCGGTCACACACACACACACACACATTTTCAAAAATGGCCGAAATGGACTCAGCACACCTCAAAACGTTCGAATTCGTCAAAATTCGAAATTCAAAAATTTACCCGAAACCAATACTTTTTTCTATATATTAGATATAGAAGAAAGTAAAAAGGCAAAACTCAAAATCGCTAATTTTTGGCATATGACCTTTTCGAAAGGAGTGAGCGACATGTGCCCATTAGATGTTGACCACAATTCTTAGAAGGGGGAGGGGTGGAGCCTTTGAACGTTTCTTCAACTATGCGAGCCAGTTATTTCTCAAAAAGTAACTGGCAGAATCAAACAAAATTTGGTTCGTATGTTGACGCTAACGGACACAAGAGATGATTTGATTTTGGTGTGAATAGCTCAAACGGGGCTTGAGTAATCGAATGTTTTTTGCCGTTACTTGTGAGTTCTATATCTCAAAAATTAATAAATAAATAAATAAAATAAAAATATAATAATAATAATAATAATAATAATGAACGGAATCAAGCAAAAGTGTATCGACAGGTATCCCTTTGAAGGTCCAAAGGCTGATTATAGTTTGGCGTCAATAGCTCAAAAGAAGGTGGTACAATCGAGTGTTCTTTCTTGTTCATTGCGAGTGCTGTATTTCAAGAAGTAATGCCACGTTTCAGATGAAATTTTGAATAAATGTGAACCTACACGAAAAAAAGGCGCAGATTTAATTTTGGCCCTAACCGCTTCAAGGAGGGCTGATTTTTACCATTTTTTGTGCAAATAAAAATAGTTTAGTTAATGGAATAATAAGAAATTCGCTCTTTGCTTTGCTTTTGCAAGGACATTTCGAAAATTCGGAAATTGTGACGGGCGTCAAGTATTTGCGTGCGTAATTTTGTATTGAGAATATTGCTTACTTGTTTTAAGAGGTGTGAGGGTTGATCTCATTTAAATACATTTTCTACAGGTACAGCAGGGCCGTATGCAAGGGGGGGGTCTTAGGGTTACCCCCCCCCCTCGAAAACTTTGGCTTGACATTTAAATATTCTTCTTATATTTAAAAACTTCCAAAAAATATTGTTCCAACACTCATATGTCTTTCATATGTATATTAATTGTATAAAATGCTTTCATAATAGATAACCCGACGACTCGAACATCCGCACAAATTTCTTTATAGTTCATGCAATTTATCGAAAGTCAGTTCAATATGAAGCCATTCAAAATAAACTAGTGAAAAGCGAAGTCAGCACCGACTGCAGATAACTGGCGACAATATTACGATGGAGCCATGAATATATAATGATGGATTGTTGGTCAAATGTCCGGCATTCGCATTTCTGATACAGACTACCCTCGTATCAGAGTCTCAATCTAGGTAGCGGAAAATAATTGAAGCATTTTTGAAGTGTTCTTGTGCCTAAATTGCTTCTAAAGCACTGAAAACAAAAACAAATAAATGTATTTTCAGTAAGTTACCGCCCTATAGCCAGGGCTAAGGCAGTAATACATGAAATACATCGCCAGCTCAGTCAATTCCAGCCGAGGACTGCAGTTCCGTGCTTATTAGCACTCATCAGCCCGGCATAGAAGTGACTGAGCTAGAGGTGAAAAAAACCTCTTAAGGAAGCCTAGAGTGCCAAACAAATTGGTAACTAATACAGAATTAGCACTTACCAGACGAGTGACCGAAACAATGGTTCGGTTCAACTCGAATATTGAAGGCAAGGCATATTCAATATGTTACCGCCCTATAAGGCAGAAATACCGCCAAATCAGTCATTCCATCCGAGGACTGCAGTTTAGGCAAACAATTTTTTTTTCTAGTAGATGTGTTTTTCTTGTTCCCAAGTTTGAGGTGCAATCAGTCTTAAACAGGGTCTCTAACAGGGATATTTACAGTACTATTTCTCTCTAAAACTTGAGTTAGCTTAATTTAATTTAAATATTCTTGTGGTATGAAATATCAAAATGAAGCGGCTACTTTCTATTCGAACCTTTTTTAACAAACTAAGGCAGGCTTAAACTTGATTTATTTATCTTTATACGTAAAGGGCTAATCTCTGTCCGGATGTCCGGGGTAAACTTCAAAACTACTGGACGGATTTTAACCATTTTTTCACCATAGATAGATACATTATGAGGGAGCAACTTAGGCTGTAATTTATTCCTTAAAACCTTAGTTGTAAAAAGTTATGGTGGAAAACAGTAAATTTCATATCATTTCCCCATTAAATAATTAAAATCGCATCTCCAATAAATTATAGGGGACGCAGCAGTCACTGTCTAATGGCGGATGAAAAAAGGTGAAACAAACAAATGCGATAACTTATAACTTGCTTTGACGTTTAGTGAATGACAGTACTTTTTTATCATATTTGTGCAAAGCTTTCTTTTTTATTCTTCTGAAATTACATTACACCACAAACTGCTTGAAGCAGGAAATTTACCCTAAAGAAAACTCGTGGAATGGAATGTTTTACCCTTTTCTTTAGTATTGGTAATCACCGCAAGGTAGCGTATTCGAGCTTTGAAGTTGCGAATATGAAACCCATTGTTACAAAAATTCGTTGCCTAACAACAGCAATAATAAAAGTAATCATAATGAAATTTTTGAATTAAGGCTTCTCCGGAGCAGACATGAGTTTAAAGTCGTTTAAACATTTGGAAACTCTACTTTTTGCATCCTTAAAGAAACATAGTAGAGAGCTTTTTTTTCTTTTGAGTGTGTACTATTTAATTAAATAAATTGCACGGTTTTTTCAGTGATCTTTGTTTTTGTTATTTCATATTTTGGAAATTCTTCAAATTTTTATATGCTTAAATTTGTGCTTTCGTTTCTAAATGAATATTCGTTCGTTCTTTGTACTTATTGCTATTTTACTTGAATGGGTAAGGAAGAAGCTCGATTTTAAATCACGTCAAAGTGATATGTTTTGAGTTCTTTCAGTTAAAACAGAAAACGAAAGGAAGTAGCGATTGTTTCTTACATTTATTTCTGACCCAGGCAACGCCGGGTATTTTTGCTAGTTAACACATAAATTAAAACAAGAAGAAAAATTCATATACGTTGATATTATTTATATGAAGCATGTAATATATATTTAACTAGGTTTATTTTTAATATTCAGTATGAATATTTTGAGAAGAGAAATGTCATTAAAATGTATGAACTTGTATGCTTCTCATACTCATTTTGCACAGAAATTTGTACTATGTAGATATTGTTCATTAATACTAATTTTAGTGAGTCCGCAAAGCTCCGCATGAAAGTTTTTTACCTTCCCCGAAATTATTTTCTATTTGCGGCCCTGAGGTACAAAGTTTATTCATTCATTGTTAGCATTGAATTACTCTTTACTTGATAATGTTCGAAATGTCACCAAGCTTGGCGATATTTGGCGATTTAACGCCAAATTTAGAGCCCAAAATAAGTTGACAAAAATGATGGCCACATGGCAACAGTTCTTAAATTTCTCGCCAATCCCATGAGCATAATCTAGTATGACACATATCTGGCAAAGCCAAAATATAGATAGAATTTCAAGAATAGCGGGGGTTTTATGCGAAAATTAATGGAATAAGTGCCAAATTGAGCCAGATAACAACAAATTAAGCATTTATAAATATTTTTAAAAATTACTATTTACAAAAAATGTAAAAATACGCTAGATGCAAGAATTCATAACACATATACAGATGTATGGAAGAAAATTTTATGATGGCCACAACATATTAGCTTTCTATGCGTGCTATGGGGAAGTAGCTTGATTTGCTTCTTAATTATCATTTCTTATTAACTCCATGTCAATCTACAACCAAGAAGCACAACAATCAAGAAGCAAAACACTCTACTTCACCATAGCAGACATAGGAAAAAAGCTGCGTTTAGCACAAGCACAAATTTATCCGAATTTCATAATATTAGTCAGTACCGTTTATTAATCACAACTACCTACTTTTTAAATAAATAAACAAATTGCAGCTTGTCTCTCTACAAACTATAGAAGTTTTAGCGAATAAAAAAAAATTGTCGTATTGCCTCTTAAAAATTTAACGCTTAAGAAAATTGATCGAGATAAACCATTTTTGTTAATTAAAATCACTTTGCAGGTAAATTTATTTCTATCTCTGCTGATGTATTTTACTATACATATTCAGCTACATTCAACATTGTATGAAATGCATTTTTTTGAACAAAAGAACAAAATGAATGTAGTTCAATTAAAAGTTTATGCATCTCTTTTACTTTTTTTCATGAAATATGTCAATGTTAATCCATCAAAATCTCCTTTTATCTTCCCCATCAGCTAAGTCCTTTTTTATGTCTATCACATTATCATAGTTTTTTTTTTACATAAGTGTAAGCTTAAAATATTTTCTTAGAATAACGAAACATCCATTTTTTATCAGATCCCGGATCTTTCTGTTTCTGTAATAAAACATTGTCTCAGTTCGCGTGAACTAAAGAAGGCTACACACCCATATTTTTTTCACCTGTCTTTCACTTTTCAAACTTATTTTTGAGGTCATCACTCTATTTTATTTTCCTTCAAGCCATTATCGCCCAAACTTAGATGTTATCACTCCTATTTAGATAAATATATATTTTTGACACTTACTCTTTTTTGAAAGTTAAATATTCTTGTTGCCGTTAGTTTCATTTTAATTCCGTTGTTCATCGCACCAAACTTATCTAGGATTGGCAAAAAATGTTGTTGATAAATTAAAGATTTTGCTAGCATGAGGTGATTGCTATAAAAATAGATGAATATGTGAAATAGTTTCATGAGTGTAGAATTGAAACTTTCAAAATTAAGTAGTTATCTATCAACAGCAGTAACAGTTCAAAAAGAATCCTGTCGCCTAGCTTAAGACTTGAGCCCTTACAAAGCCTTCAAATGTTAGGTTAGGTAAAACACTTCCCGAAATTATCTGCAGGACAATTTCACTTTCTTCTGTGTCAAAAAGAGATAGAAAAAACGATAAATAATATACATAAAAAACTGTTCAAGAACCTAAGCTTTTACGCAGTTTGCCTAGATCAGACATATGGCATGTCAAAGTGGTGTGTGTTCTTGAGATCGAACATAGCGTAATCTTAAAACTTTAATCAGAAAACTATCAATTGAAAAGTGCCCATTACAGTATATTTCAGTAGAAAACAAAAAATCCTTAATTATTTAAAAAAAAAACTAATAATGTTTTTAAAAAAGAGACAATTTTAGGGCTTGGAGAGAGAAGAAAAATGCTAATGCATTGGGTTATTTCCCGGCTTTGTACATTGTATTTCTTATATTTTTATTATAATATACAACTTAACATTCTTTTCGCTTTGCGAAAATACCTCTTAGCTACGTATGTATGATACCTTCCATGCATGAATCAAAATAGAAATCAACTTAAGGCTGTTTTATATCAAGTTTTACACATATACAAATCTTTCAGTGTGCAACATTACTACTGAGGTGGCTCAAAGTTAATAACTTCATCATTGAAATATTTTAGTTACCGACTTTAAATATTTTGCTTTTCGTTGGAGAATTTTTCATATGAGCTGTATTGCTCCGTATTGAAAAATAACTCCTCTCTTTTTTACTTCCTTTTACAAAAAAGGAAGTATTGTATTCGCGAAAAAAATTTCACTCAAAAATCGGCCTTAATTTTCATTTTGCTTGCTCCCGAATGAGTGTTGAGGTTTTTTTCCAACCCGATTACACGTGGATCAAGAACGTATAGACACCCGAAGTATCCATTTTGGCGATCCCCGAGTTAAAAACAACAAGTTTTCTCATGACGTCCTTATGTATATGCGTATGAATTAGTGGTAAATAGTAAATCATTCAGATAATTACCTTTTTCAAAATGAAAAAACTAGAAATGTGTTTAGAAAATTTCAGAACACAAAGAAAGAACAATGTATAAATATTGCAATAAAATTTGCATTAAAACATTATATTTTATTTTTGGTAGTAAATTTTTATCTTCAAAAAATGTAAAATATAATAATTAAAATAATTATTATAAATAATAATAGTTAATAGTTATATGTGATCGTCAGTTTTGAAAACCATCGGTATATAGAACCGCAGAAAACCGAAAAAATACAAAATGTTTTAGCAATATTGAACTTTGGAGAACATCGGTACTGTTTTCGCAGGAAAAAACGGAGCATATTCTGATGATTGATTCTGATATTTGATATATGAATGTAAAAAAATATCATAAAGCAGTATTTATCAACAAAGAAAAATTCGAGGTCTTCTAATTCTTTATTTTTGAAATGAAAAGAAGAGATAACAGGATAACTGGCCAGAAAATGTGCATTTACTACTGTTTCCAATCCCGTAATCCCGATCCCGAGTCCCACGGGATCTCGCACGATATTTAATGGGATTAATCACGCAGGATTGAGAGCGAAATCCCGCGGGATTTCCAATCCCGCAAGGATTTTCCATGCACACGTTTCCCAAAATTTGCCGTCCAATAAACGAATTTTTTTACAAGTATCGCCTGAAGTTTTAACAACCTTCCTGTATATCTACAAGAAGAGCAAGAAAAAATTCATGTCTCAAATGGTGAACGATAAATTTACCATCAAGAAAACAATTTAAAACGAGCTGATGTGTGCATCACATGACTTCCTTTTACTCTAATTTAATGTCATTTTCTCATTATTACCAGTTTTAATATGATGCAATAGTTTACTCTCTAAATATCACCAACAGTGGCCAAATTGAAACCAGATTTTAAAAAAATCGCCAAATTTGTCGCCAAGTTGGCGACAAAACTTGCCCACCAAAAGACTGGCGATGCATCGCCAAGTGTCCACCAAATTATAACACCACGTGAGTTTACATCGAATTAACAATGATTCCCCCCCCCAAAAAAGGAGCAAAAGACCCTCTTTGGAGCATACAAATACAACCAAAAAGGAAGGTGCACAACTAGACCCCACTAGAAGTCTACGTACCAAATTTCAACTTTTCTAGGACATTCCGTTCTTGAGTTATGCGACATACATACACACATACGCACATACATACGTACATACAGACGTCACGAGAAAACTCGTTGTAATTAACTCGGGGATCGTCAGAATGGATGTTTCGGGTGTATGTACGTTCCTAGGTACATATCCACAGGTGGTCGGGTTGAAATAAAAACTCAACATTCATTTGGGAGTGAGTAAAAAGGAAATTATGAATGATTTTTGGGTGAAATTTTTTTCGCGAATACAATACTTCCGTTTTTGTAAAAGGAAGTAAAAAAGAGCATATTTTTCTGAGAATGAATCGGTATTCTCATTCCAATTTTTTGTGTTCATACGTTCAGCATTTGTGAAAATGCGTAAAAATTATATGCTTTTTCGGAAACCATCACTAAAAATTAGACTTCAAAGAAATTGAGAAAGTGTATTACATAGGGCTTGACCGATGGCATTTTTTGGCCGATGGGCCGATGCCGATTGTTGGCCGATTGTTCAAAGATGGCCGATGGCAGATGGCCGATTGGTTTTCCTCCAAATGGCCGATTGCCGATGGCCGATGCCGTTGGCCAATGGCAAAAAAAAAAAAAAAAATCTAACAGAAATAAATTCATAAGATTGTCAGGGATTTAAAGGATCATTGATTCATTTCACTTTACTTCCTTTCTACAAATAAGGAATTGTAATCACAAAAAAAAAAAAAAAAAAAAAAAAAAAAAACAGATTTCGACCGAAATTTCTATTTTACGATCACCCAATTTAAACTTCACAAAATTTTTTCGGCACATCTGCGCATGCATATGTACCTAAGAACATATAGATGACCGAAATTTCCATTTTGAACACCTCCTTAGTTAATTATCGCTAATTCTCTTGTGATGTCTTCATGCGAGTAAACTTGCGTCACTCAAAAACGTTATGAAATAGTAAGTTGTTAACTCATACGTACGTTAAATGATCTAAAAGTTCGAGGACAAGTTGTATAAAACCTTACCCTGAATATTTCACATTACCGAAGTACATCTATCTACAAAATAGTCGCCTTGAACGACTATGCACTTCTCATGGGCGGATCCAGGGAGCGGGCCATGGCCCCCTCCGAGAAAATTTGAAGAATAATTAAACTCCCCTTTTTTGAGCAAAAATGCAAAAAAAATTCCTCCTAATAGATACAAAGTCTAACAATAAGGAAAACAATGATAAGGGGGCCATGGCCACCCTGAGTAGTTTTAAACCTTTTTTTAGAGCTAAGTATAAAAAAAAATCTTTATTATTCCTCGAAGTCTAATAAGGTAACAAGTATATAAAAACAAAGCCGGGGAGCCATAAAACCGCACTGAGGAAGTTTCAAGTATAGTTTTTTAAACTCTATTTCCTAGCTTAAATTGAAAAAAAAAAAAAAAAAACTTCACTGTAATTCATGTGAAGTCTAACAAGAATAGAAACAATGCCAGAGAGAAGGCCACGGCCACCCCACGAAAATTCCAAAAATATCAAGTGTATACCAAACATTTGCGTTCATTTAGCATAATGGGCTCGTCTTGTTAAACGTGTTTACTTCCCTCATGGGGGAAAGAAAAGGGATATGTGTTAACAAGTGTCCGATAAAAATTTATGCATTTAATGTTTGCACATCAAGTTAAAGTTAGATTTAAGTTTTAACATGGCTTTATGCAAAGCAATGTAATTATTCTTCATTCCTTTTTGATATGGGACTTTCCAAACCACTCCTCTTCTTCTTGTTAATATTTCCAAATATCGTCTACAAACCACGTTCGAAAAAATTACCTTGTCAAAGTCCCCCCCCCCTCTCATTTTTGCCAACATCGTTCAAGATTGGCCTAAATTTTCTTTTAAGCGCTTGCGTTTCAAAATGTTTTCAGGGGAGAACTCCTCCCTCCCTAACATCATTGAAAGTCTTCAAGAATTGCATTTCTGGAGTTTCAATTTCGAAATATTACTGGTCCTCTAAAATTTATTCATGAATCATGGATTGCCTACATTTGCAATTTAAAGAGTTCAATTTTGAAAAAAAATTTGGGAGTGGACCTCAGAATCTCTTCAACTCCTAACCTGACCAGAGACAGTCTAAAATGCGTTTTTAAATCTTTAAATTAGTAAAATTTCCTGGAATGAGCCTTTTTTTTCTCTCTTTCCCTTAACATCACCAAAAATAGTCTAAAACAGCCTTTTTAGAGCTACAATTTTGGGGGAAGCGCTCCAAACCTCTTTTCCCCTACCATTACCAAAGATAATTAAAATGCATCTTTCAGACTGCAAATTAGAAAATTTCTTGGTGTGGGCCCCCGAATTTCTCCTCCACAAAATCATCAAGAAAAGATCGTATTAAATTGCGTTTTTGGCTCTGCATTGGCAAAAAAAAAAAAAAAAAAAAAAAAAAAAAAAATCCACCGGAGAAACCCCGAACCTTCCTCTTCTTAACATTATTGGAGATAATGTTTGCGTTTTTAAGGTTTCATTTTCGAAAAATGACAGGGGGGGAGGGGGTTCGTACCCGAGCCTTTAATATTACGAAATACAGTTAAAATTAACATCATCAAAGATCGTTTAAAACTGCATTCTTAGAGTTGCTATTTCAAAAATAGGGGAGTGCCACCGAACCTCTTCTCCCCTAACATTACCAAAAACCGTCTAAAATGCGTCTTTTAGACTACAAATTCGAAAATCTCCCGGGGGAGAAACCCCCGGGGCCCCCCTTAACTTCGGAGTTAAAGTTATATTTGCGGTTGGTTCATATCGGCTTCCTCTTAAATCAGAAGTCTTATACAGTCGCCTTAGAGCACAGTAGTGATTACAAGAATACTACTTTGAGGCGACGATATGCACATAGAAAAGAGGAAAAATATTGGGAAGGTTACAGCCTTTATGTTAAACTTGCGTCGCCTAGTGAAAATTCCTTAAAAAATGCTCTACTTAAAGGTGGGTTATATTGATATTTGTAAAATTCAAAAATTTTTCAAAGCATCGTATTTTTTCAAATGGCTCCCTCCGAGAATCCTGTCTGGATCTGCCCCTGGCACTTCTGCCAACGTTCGTATAGCTTTTAGAAGGACTCCTGGAAGACATTTATTGCAACCTCCTGTAAGGCCTCTTGCGCTGCTGCTTTAACTTCATCGTGGGGAAGAAGGCGACTTTCATGTTGAGGACACACTGTTCGATTGGTCAATACTCTGATATGACAAACAAATAACATAACGTTTCGTCGGACTTAGCTCCGTGTGACTTACCTATTCCCTGCAAAAAAGCATTTGCATGGACTCCGTTTTCTTGCGTCAGGGGAAGATAAAGCTGCATCACAGAAGGTAGCGAAAAATGGCTTCCAAGAGTGTTTCCAAAAGTTATATGAATACTGGCAGAAGTACATAGTCCCTCAAGGTGACCTTTTGAAGGTGGGTGTGCTTCGGTGATGTTAACTATTCTGGGTAAGGTTTTATACAGCTTGTCCTCCGAACTTTTGGATGGTACTGGGGCATTCCGCGGTATTTTTGACATTTATGTAGAGTCCGTAACGTGATCTTTTTTGCCCTAACTTTTTAATTTACTGTTTGATTAGCATATTATTTTATTTTGATCTTTTCCTACCAACACACCAGCTCAAATTAAAATAATTTGCAAATCAAACGGTAAATTAAAAAGTTATGGCAAAAAAAGGTCACGTTACGGACTCTACATAATGTCAAAAATGCCGTGGAATGCCCCTACTACGTACAATCTGTATAGGGTGTAGTTATGCTTCTCCTTTTTTGATTGCTGTATGATGGAAGACAAAGAACAACAGCCAAAAAAAAAAAAAAGAAAAAAAGAAAGAAAGAAAAAGGAAGAAAAACAAAGAGACTGTTTAATAAAAAATTGATTTTTTATTAATTGAACATATAACTAAGATTTCAGTAATATTGAAATAATG
This sequence comes from Uloborus diversus, assembly GCF_026930045.1. NCBI lineage: Eukaryota > Metazoa > Arthropoda > Arachnida > Araneae > Uloboridae > Uloborus > Uloborus diversus. The sequence goes on along the minus strand of NC_072731.1, from coordinate 25,950,849 downwards.
TATGGATTTAGGTACATTAAACATAGTTAAAAAACATTAAATTGTGTTGTTTAATCATTCAAAAAAATAATAATAACAATAAGAATAAAACTATGAAACCGTCAACAAATTACGCAATTAAAATGGAAACATTGCACGTAGACATTTTTTAGTCATCAAATTAAACAAAAAAGGTAACAGATAAATTAAAATAGTATAGGAATATTTTTATACTTATTTAAAATTTATGAATAGAAAAGTTTGAATTTTTCATAAAAGCTATAACAGTGACATAAATTTTGCGGAAAAAAGAAATAGCCATGAAAAGAGCGAGGTTCTTAAAACGCAGCTACAATAAACAAACTCAATATTTACACCAAGTTAATAACTGAATACATATACTACTTAATCTGATGTTTGCACACGTAATATTGAACAATTTGATTGTTTAATCGTTTATGAAGCACTACAAACAAATTCAAATTAAATTTTTCAATTTAACAATTTTTCTGAAATTTAAAAAATTGCATAATAGAAAATCCTTGAAAATTTTCTATAACATATTACCAAAAATATGATGAAAACGAAAATAACTTATTCATTGATTTTATATAAATACATAAAAATAGTTATTTACAACAGAAAAAAAATCGATCGCTATTAATGATGCAAAAAAGATGGCACATTACGAAATATAGATGAAACAAGTATAAGAAATACGCAAAATGACATTTCTTGACAAAAATGAATAATCGCTAAATATTTAAGAAATGCTTCAAACGACGAAGGTAGACTAGGGGGGTCACCCTCTGATTTTGGAGTACTCCCAACATTAAACTTCGGCCCCAACTTCGGCCTCATTTTTTTAGTACAGAACCGCTACCACAAACGCCTTGGAAGAGTTTCTGAACCTACTTCAGTACTTCCGAAGAAAAAATTCAAAAGTCCCTTTTATTTCCGAATTATGTCACCATTCAAAAAGTATTTAATCAATTTCTTACATTAATGCTCTAAATTCTTCCTAAACAATAGATAAAACTTGAAAAAAAAATCTCTAATTTTATGAATGGTGTTAGTTTTAAACAACTCAGAATACAACTAGAGTTTAATTTCAAAAATTGAGGGTGTGGGAGGAGGGGCGTGCAAGTGTTCTCGGAAATACAAAAAATAGTCGTAAAAAATAGAGTTCAAAATCATCATAAACATTGAGTATAAAAGCCCTTTTAAAACTTGCACCAGAGTTTGTTTTGACGTGCAGTGGCGGTTTTAAAATATAGCAAATGTTGCAATTGCGCGAGAAGCCCCATAAGCATAGTGGCACCGTAGGAGTTAGAAAAATGCTTGTGATAAATGTTTTACAACTTCTGTGATAGGGAAATAGGGCCCCAAAATGTATTTCGACGGGCCCCAAACTTGTGGCTCCGCCGAAGCGATACAGAAAAAACTGCATTACTGTGATTCATATTACAAATATCGAAAAATTAAAAATTACCGTCGGTTCAACGGGAATCTTACAAAATGAAACAAAACCGGTTTCGCCATCTCGTATTTGTTTCTATAGTCTCCAATTCGGCAATATATTACCAAATGACCGTCAGTCTGAGACGCTATATTAGTTTTGCATTGAAATAAATAATTAATAGCCACAAAAAATTAGTTAATAGGCTTTTTAGAACACCCGATCGAAAACAAAAAGGGAAGTGCACAACTAAAACGTACGCACACCCCACATGCGAAATTTTAGCCTTCTACAGCTTACCATTTTTGAGTTATGACTTATGAGAGATACATACGTACATCCAGCCGCAAGAAACAACGCAATAAGTAACTTGTTTGATACCTGAATGCAATATTAAAAACTCTTTCAGGGGTGACTAAAATAGAAATTCATACTGAAATTTAAGTAAGCAATTTTATATGAAAACAATAACTTCCTTTACTTTGTATTAAAAAGTAAAACAACAAAGGTCCTTTTTTTTTCAAAAACATCGGCCAATTCCATCGGCTTTTCGATGTTTTTTAAGGCCGATGGGCCGATGTTTCCTGCAAGTTAGCATCGGCCGCCGATGCCGATGCCGTTGGCTAAATTTTTGAAACGATGGTCGTTTGTTGAACGACCGATGCATCGGCCTGGCCGATGCATCGGTCGAGTCCTAGTATTATAGAGTGCAAAATCCGCTGGAGTAGCCTGAATGCTATGTTGGAACGCTTCTGTAAACCCAAGAAATGCCCACGGAATCTTTAAATGACTAAAAATGCACAATATTGTTTTCCAAAGAAGAAAGCAATGAGAAACCTGACATTATTTTTAATTTATGCTCTCCAACCTGTGGAAAGTGCCTGTCGATGTCTTTGTCACCGAATAATATAAACTATAGTGTTTGTTCGCTCAGTGGTCGAAATTCGACCATATTCATAAATGAATATTTGAGAAAACTTGTATGAATTTAACTATTTGCAACATTTTTTTTCTACTCTTACTCATGTTTACTGCACATCTGGGAATATACAATTTTTATATGTACACGTAATACCAAACAGTAATAATTTATTCTAATTTTGCTTTTTGTCTGTTAATCTCAAAATAAATGGCTGAAAGGGGATATTTCGGTAATGGGGTCGTTTCCAAAATTTTAAAAGTATTTTTTTCTGAAAGAGCATGGTTAAAACATGGGTTTTAACCACTTTTTAAATAATTTGATAAATATTAATATTTTTTAACACTTATTTTTATTGGTGCGCAGATTGAAATTCATTTTTTATGCTTCTGCGCCTGGCACCAAAAGTGATGAAATGCCATTCACTTATGCCATTAGCGCACATCGCAAATTATCATAACTTGGAAACGCGGTTGACAGCAAAGCGTAAGCATTTAGCGCGGCAAACGAGTGGCGCGCCAAAGTACATCACTTGTAACGTCATAAAGACCACCCCTTATTTCCAAAATCGGACATTTAACAAATTTAATAAAATTTAACTGTTGGGAAAACAAAAGTTTTTTCTGTCTCCACTTTATTTATTTATTTTTTGCTTATTCCATCAATTTCAGTGACTAAAAGTAGTACTTTTGACTGAAGGAAATAACCCTATTGAAAAATTGGTGGGGTCGTCAAATTCTTGGCTTGAATAATTTTATTTTCGATACCATGTTGCTTGCTTTGTGTTAACCCTATGCAAATAGATATTTCCCTACTCTTTGTTTACGTAGGCAAAGGAAAAACATTTTACGCACTGACATTGGAAACAAAAAATTTGACGACAATAGATAAAAATCACCAATTATCCAATTTTCGAAATCTTCCCTTATGAAATGAAGCATCAAAACTCAGTTTATACGTAAAAGTTCTGTGTGAACAATATTACTTATAAAAAGTCTACTATTATTGAGTAAGTTGCTTCTTTGTCATTAGAAATATAAATTTCCAAGTAACAAGTGAACGAACTCTATTCGTGGCAACATATAACTGTCCATTCGAAAACACTGGACGTCGCAATAACGCCACAATTTTTTAAAAAGGTCGTCTTTGTTATTTGTTTATGGTTAAGGGCGAAGACTAACTGATGTCACACTTTTTAACATTTTCGACCCTCTCCCACTTTGTCACAAAGTTTCGCACTTCACCATACTCCCTCTTCCCGTTGTCAAGCTGTTTTTCATAAACGTTCCTATTGAAAAAGGATTATTGTCACATTCTCCCCATTGTATATCCTTCTTGTCATTGCTTTGCTCTCCCTTGTCACAAACTGTTACTATTTCGTGAACCCCATCTTTAAGAGGGGTTTCATTCGTGGAGAGCCACTTTTTTATGTTAACCGTATGCAATATATATTTTCCTACTCTTTGTTCATGTATGCAAAGAAAAAATATTTCTCTTGCTGCAATTGGTGCCAAACATTTGACGCCAATAGATGAAGAGCGCCAATTTTCCAATTATCGAAATCTTCCCGAATGAAATGATGCTGCAAAACTCAGATTATACGTAAAATTTCTGCATGAACACATTTCTTTTAAAAAGTTTAATATTATTGAGTAAGTCACATTTCACCTCTGCCATTAGAATTATAAAATTTCAAACAGTCAAATGAACGAATCCTACTTGCTACACTAAAAATTGTCCATTCAAAAACACTGGACGTCGCTATAACAATGAAATTTTATTAAAAACAAAATAATAAAATAACTTTGTGATTTGTTTACTGTTTAGGAGATAGCTGGCTAATGCACTTTTCAAAATTTTTGATCTCTCTGCTCTTTGTCACAAAGTATCACACTTCACCATACCCCCTCTTCCCTTTGCCACATGTCACACTGTTTTTCAAAAAAGTTCTTATCAAAAAAGGCTTGATGTCACATTCTCCATATTGTATGTCCCTCTTTGTCATTTATTTCCTTCTCTTGTTACGAATGGTTAAAATTTAATAAACCCCACCTTAAAGAGGGACTTCATCCGCAGTCAGCTCCTTGCAAATAGACATTTCTCTCCTCTTTTTTCACGAATGCAAAAGAAAAATATTTCTCGCGCTGGCATTGGTGCCAAAAAATTTGACACCCATGGATAAAGTTCGCCAATTTCACGATTATGGAAGTCTTCCTGAATGAAATGATCTCGCAAAACTCATTTAATACGTAAAACTTCTGCACAAAAAAATTCTTTGTGAAAGTAGTCATGACCTTTGCTGTTAGAAATACAAAATTTCCAACAGTCAAATGAAAGAAGTCTACTCGCTGCAAAATATAACTGTCCATGCGAAAGCACTGGACGCCGTAATAATACGCCAATTTTATCGAAAGTTTCACCTTGACATCTGTTTGTGGTGATAACAAATGCAAGTATTATTGGGAGCTGTGTTTTTTTTTTTTTTTTGAGCAATCACGATTGCTTATTGTGCTCATTTGACTGTTTTGAATTCCTATCATTTTATTTTCCCACCAGCACCCTCTGCCAGCACCACCGTCGCGTCGACCGGCCTCACGATGCTGCTCCTCTTGCGAAAACTGTCTCTAGGTTGCGTCCATATCCTACATACACATGCATACACACACATGCCTGCTCACACATACACACACTCATGCCTGCGCACAGACACAAACATGCACTCCTACACACACACACACACACATACACACACTCATGCCTACACACAGACACAAACACATATGCCTACATACACACACACACACACGAACGCCTACACACACGCGCGCGTACACACACAGCACTGCATACACAACACGCACACACATGCATACATACACACATACACACGCACCCACACACATGCGCCTACACAAACACACACGCTCGTGATTGCGAAAAACATAATTTGAATTCAAGATGCCAAAAATTCAAATTAATATTTTTTTTTATGAAGGTGATTTTATTGAAACTGAAAGTCTACTCTCGCTCCGGAAAATGATTTACTTTAAAATTAAAATCGCAAAAACATAATCAAAATGAAAATATTTTAATTTTTCGTAGTTACTCAAAAAGCCTCAATAATAAAAACAAATGCAATAATTTAATTTCTTTAAGTTCAAGCGAGAAATAGCAACACATAATATTATCCAGCAATTTCTTCACGCTAACTAAGTCGCGTGAAAAATCAAATAAAAATGAATTTTTGCTAACTTATAATTGCTTCTAGTTATTTTTCTAGTCATCGTAGCGAATTTCAATTTTTGAGCCGTAAACGGGGGGTAGACGTTTTCAAAAGTATTTTTTACGATCTTTCCAACCATACCAAACTTGAAGCACTAAAATGCATTTTTCGTGTAGAAAAAGCGGTTTAAAAAATGAATTAAAACTTAATATTTCACGCTTCCAACAATCTGTTTCAACAATGGAAAAGAGATAAAATTTTTGAGTTTCGCTAACTAAAAAACGCTTATAACTTTTTTTCTAGTGGATTTAGGTTATTGGACCTTGGGCGCTCTGACAATTTCTTCGTTAGGAGTATTTTTTTAAGACCTTTCAAACCATATCAAATTCGAAAAAATTGGACCATCCGTTCGCGTAGAAAGAGCCATTTAGGACTGAAATGCGTTTTTTTTTATTAATATCTCCGTTAATTAGCGTTCGATTTCAAAAATTTTTATTGATGACACTAAAACTCTGCAATAGTTCCTGAATAAAAAAAGAATGAAGGAAATCGGTTCACAAACAGAGGAGGAATCGGTACCGAAAGAAAACTGCTTGCCTATTAATATATAAAGATGTGGATGGTATCTTAAAAAGTAGTTGGATTAATTAGCTGAGCAATATTCAGTATTCGGAACGACTCTAGAAGAGGTGACAAGAAACTAGGATGAAACACTAGATGACTCGCATGACAGTGCAGCTCGTTAAGCTGTTCAAGTGTTCACCCCCTGCTGTAACGATTCAAATGCACAAATGCAATGACCAACGTTAATGAAGCAACAAGGCAAGTTAAATTGAATAGAGTAATACACGAATCAAACAGTCATCATTTTTGTCAGAAAATTTGAAGTTCATTCGCAAAGACCCCTAACATGACACCCCCAAAAGAACAAAAATCTATTTTAGAAGGTGGTGAAGTTTATGTGGATCTTTTTTCTAAATACAAATACAAATACAAATGTGACGACCAGCAACAGGCTCTGGGCCCAGCTAGGCTGGTCCTAGTCAATTAATTAGTCCCCAATGAAGATCAATGGCCCTCTTAAAGCTATCCACTCCCTTGCTCATTACCGCCTCTTCCGGTAAGCTATTCCAAGTGCCCACGACCCTGCTAAAGTAGTAGTTTTTCCTGATTTCCAAGTTAGCCTGAGATTTAAATAGCTTAAAACAATGATCCCTTGTCCTGCTTTCCCCGCAAAAATTTAATCCATTTACATCTTTCATTTTGATAAATTTAAATAACTGAATCATGTCCCCTCTGACTCTCCTTTGCTCCAGGCTATACATGTTAAGCCTATTAAGTCTGGTATCATAATCTAAATCTGAGAGTCCCCTTACTAATTTAGTTACCCTTCTTTGAACCCTTTCCAATACAAAAATATCTTTCTTCAGATAAGGCGACCAAAACTGAACAGCATACTCCAAATGAGGTCTTACTAAACTCCTATATAAAGGCAGAAGAACTTTCTTAGATTTGTTTGAAATAGATCTATTGATGAACCCAAGCATTTTGTTGGCTTTGTTACTAAATGTGCACAATTATTTAGTCTCAGTAAAACCAATTGCCGTGAAGCCACAACAGGCGTTTCCATCAAGCCAATTAATGCGACTTTGTCGGTCTCTACAATTGGTGTACGGAATTCGAGATAACGACTATTTCATGTAACAAAAGCAGTCCTTCCTAAAAGTCACAACTTTCCCTATTTGACAACTAAAGTTTTAGAAGAATACAGTCAATCCCGAAATCCCGCGGAACTGAGATTGGCGCGGGATTGGAAGCCCTAGCATTTACCCGTAATTTTCCTCTGCTAGTCAGATTTTTTCATTTTTCATTATATTTGCCGTAAATGTAACAAAGGAAAAGAAATTACAAAAGAATGAGTGACAAAAGATTATTTATTATCTCCTTAAAGTATCTACAAATAGAAATAAAACAAAAAAATATATTTTTAAAAGTTGTTAATCTAATAAATACTTGAAAATGAAAGACTTGGATTATTAGGTACTGGGTGCCAGTTGGTCTATCCCCCCCCCCCCTTCGCAGTAATTCTTGAGAAACCAGATAAGGAAAAAAAAAACATTTTTGGTTCGAAACATCATCGACAAGACACTTCTTGGTGAAACATGTATATTTTTGACTTGAACTATTTTTTATTCAATTTCGAAGAGAAAATTAAAACTCTTCAAAGGGTGCAGTGAATTCGAAAAGTTTGGGAACCCCTGGACACTGATCTGAGAAATATAGGTTTCCACTCAATAAGTTTAAAGTGTTTCATTTTTTACAAGAAAGAAAAAGCTTCAACGAATGTCTTATATGAGAGGTTCCCAAACTTTTCCGATTCGGGGCACCCTTTGAGGAATTAGAATATTCTCACGGCACCCTAGTCTAGTTCAATTACATAATATTGTTACCATGGACACTTCGTGGCACCCCTCACCTCTCCCTGCGACACCCAGTTTGGGAGTTCCCGTCTTATATGAAGGCTTTTTGAGAGATAAGACTTGTAAAGTAAGAAATTAACAACATCAAAAAGTACAAATTGCAGATTACTGCAGACACGTGTTTCGGCGTTACGAGGAACTCCTTTTTCAATGCAAAAGAAGCTTATTGGTTTTAATATTAATCATTTTTCTTCCTTTTTTTTCTTTTGGTATGGTGATTAAAGAATAAAAGGATTTTATTTTTAAGGACTAAAACGATTTTCAGTGTTAGTGATTGTAGTTGGTATTTCTTTCTAGTTAATTTTTGTCAACGGAGAATCGCTTCGTCCAATTGAGAAAAAAAAACAGGAGAGGGGGGGGAGACTTTGTTTGGCTGAGAGAGTCATTTTATGCTTTTAAAAGAGCTAGAAGTATATTCATTTATACAAAGTCTTCATTTCTTAAAAAAAATTCCCATTTTAAAAAAATGTAAATCTTCTTTCACAAAATCATTCAGTTACAAGTAGATATTCCACTGCTGTTGGCGAGTCTACGAGGGCCATGGATTTGAATGCGTGGGCAGATTACGTACATTTTTCCAGGTCGCGCGTATGTTGCGCAATAACAGAAATTTTTTTTACTGATTGTGTCTTATTGTAATAATTTGTTGCGGGAAATATAAAATGTATAATTTTGCTTTGCGTTTTGGAAAATATTGCTTTGCTTTTTGGATAATGTATCTCACTTTTTCAGGAAAAGGATGCCGCTTTGCAGCGAGTTCCGTCTTTTGATCCAGCCAATCGTGTGATACTTTCATGGCATAACATTAATGCATTTGTAAAACCAAAAAAGAAGAAATTGTGGAGTTTTAGGAACAAGTACTACATCAATGAACACAAGCAGATTCTCCGAGATGGTAAGTTAGTGCTGTTGATGAAATGCGTTGGACGAAATCTCTATGGTAGGCATCACGGTGCAAAATGTACGACCTATTTGCGAAAAAAATTTCACTCAAAAATCGATCTTACTTTCCATTTTGCTCACCCCTCAATGAATGTTCAGTTTTTTTTCTACCCGACCACATGTGCATATATTCCTAAGAACAAATAGGGGTGTGTGTACGTGCGTGTATGCATGCATGTAAGTGTAGGATATTGACGCAACGTGGAGACGGTCTTCGCTAGAGGAGCAGCATCGTGAGGCCGGTCGACGGTGGTGCTGGCAGAGGGTGCTGGCGAGAAAATAAAATGATAGCACATCAAAACAGTCAAGTGAGAACAATAAGCAATCGTGATTGCTCAACAAAAAAAAAAAAAAAAAAAAAAAACGGCAACACCATCAAAAATTTACCTTTTAAAGAATATCTCGTGGAAATAAGAGAATAATTGAGGCAATGAGAAGCAAAGGGATGGAGGTGGACAGTTTCAAGTTTTGAATAAAACGCGTTTAAAGATAATATCTTAGGTAGACTTTCATTGAGAAGTTTCTCTAAATCATGCTGTATAACAGAACCCACTAGGGCTAATCTCTTGCCCCAAGACAAAGGAGAAATTCACCTACCATTAATACTGGTTATCTCCAAATTTTTAATTTTGCCACTTACACCTCCTTTGCTTGTCACTGTCTTAATAGTTCTGTAACTGTTGTCACGTAAAAGCTAGATTTCAGCTGACATGTTTCAATAAAAGTTAAAGTATCCATGCATTCAGAGGATCAGCAACAACTTGAAGAATCTAGAGTTTTAATGCATATTTACAATTTTTTGCATTTTAACTTATAAAAACATAGCAGTAAACAATGTTAAGGATCTAAAAAAAAAAAAAACATAGATGTTTTACTTGGATGTGATGCAAAAACATTACCGAGGTATGACAGAGGAAAATATTTTAGTGATCCGAAAAATGCAAGATCCAATTCTCTCCACTGCTAAGTGATGCTCTGATGATGAGCTCTCTGCTGAAGTACGTTGTAAATATTTGTTCCTGCGCATTGACTATTCCCCTATTTTATCTCCTAGTTAGTGGCGAAGTCCGACCCGGACACTTACTGGCCATCATGGGTGCCAGTGGAGCCGGGAAGACCACCCTCCTCAACACCTTGACGGGCCGGAATTTGAGGAGGTTGGAAGTAAATGGTGAAGTCCTCATCAATGGTGAAAATGTTGGACAGCATATGGCCAGACTCTCCGCTTATGTCCAGCAGGATGATCTTTTCATCGGAACACTAACCGTTCGAGAACATCTGGTTTTCCAGGTGAGTGATTCAGTGTTTCATTTAAAAATAACCGATTACGGTGCTTTGTACAGTAAGTCCTTAATGAGGTCGTCTGATGTGCAGCATCAAGGGAAGACGTCATGAAAAATCATACTAAGAACGTTACGTTGTGGCTTCAGTTCAATTTAATGAGGCATAATGAGATGCCGAATAGATATTTGAAGAAATAATGGTGCACTCCTAATTAGGCCTCCTTCACACGAGGTAACTTAGTTGAATCAACTTTTGAATCAGCTTTCGAACGAGCGGTTATCAGGATGTGTAACCATGGTCTACCTGCAGGTAGAAAAAAAAGGAATCTCCCGGCATCCTTCTCCGATGAGTTGAATCAACTTTTTAGTTGATTCAACTCATCGGGACAGTACCAAGCGTTCTCTCTACACTAGAGTAATCTAGATGAGTCAACTCGGTTCAGTTTTAACAACGTTTTAGAGCAACTGATCGAATTAATTCGGCTTATTAGTAGAATTGATTCAGCTGAATTGCTTCGCGTGAACACAACGAAAACGTCAGTCAACTAGTTGAAAGGCAACTTCTTCGAAACGTTGGTTTAACTAACCGCCTGAGCATTAATTTCGATGTTAGTGTTTCGGAAGGCGCAGTTTCGGGATATTTTCCGAACGTTGCAGTTAGGCTTTAATTTTTGCGTATGCAAGATACTCTACTTTTTCCCTCATACCTGAGAAATGTTGCATTCACTTAGTTATGTGCTTTTATTTTCATACTAAAGCAATGGTCTTGACAATTTGTCACTCGAATATTTACCGAATGCTGTAAGCGACAGAATAGCTATTTTTCATCATTAGTTTTCCCGTCCTCGAATTTCGTTGTAATTTTAGTCTCCTCCAGTCTCAAGTTTCACCAAACCATTTGCATTTCTTACAACTTTAATGAATCTGCATAAAAATATGATCCATGTTTTATTTTTATTGCTATTCAGGCTCTTCTAAGAATGGATCAACACCTGAACTACCACGAGAGAATGAAACGAGTAGGTGAAGCCATTTTGGAAGTAAGTGCTTTTAAAATCAAATGAATGTCAATATGTTGTGTATTTATTACTGTCTCGTAAAAACAAACTATAGTATTAAGGCAGATAAACAAATAGAGTAAATAAAAAGTGTAATACAGTTGTTAAGATTTTCTAAAAAAATATTTTTTAAGATGTAACTAAATTACGTACTTGGTTCTTTTCAAGGGAAAAAAGGTATTGAGTGATCTGCAGCATTTAATCAGTTGTGTAGTTCGTAATACGTATTACAGGTTTCTCGTACTTAAAATATGTATGCGAATTTTGCAATAGTTCATGGTGTACAACTTCACATATTCTTGATAGTACATATTGCACTATTTTATTCTCGAATTACGCAACTGCACACTACATACTGATACATTGTACTACACTAACATAGTGCATATATATACAATACATATTAATTTAGTATAAACATACACCTTCATTTCTTACTGATAAATTTATGTAGTATTAAATTATGTTATTGATGTGTTTTACAATGACAAATTGGGTGATTGGTACGTTTTACACTTGTTTCCCAACTGATATGTTGTACATTGATGTTTTAAACTTGTAGAATAAACGTCTGTGTTTCAGCTTATACCATTAAATTATACTTCTGGAGAATTGAAAAATTGCACCAATCATACCATGTTAGCCTGTTGTACAGAGTGGGACAGTAGTACTTTAACAAGGTATCTTGAAAGTTATGTTGCGCTATCGTTGCATCTTTACACTAGAAAGTTACAGTGTCCCATGCTTTTCGCAGACACGAAATCTCCCTCCCCCTCCCCAACTGTTTTCCAGTTTCAATCTCACCTTTTGATATATCTTGAAAGGGAAGGGGCTTCTGATATTTATTTTCTGCAAAATAGTTTATAAAAATGGTATTTTAAATGACGGCGAAACGAGGGGTATAAACCAAAATTACACCACTCATACATGTACCTATTTTAGGAGCTTACATGATTGTTACAGATAACATGCAGATGATTGCGCATGTGAAATTGAATATGATTCTAATTATGATACCGAGATCTGTAACGATTCAGCAGTGGATAGGTAAACAGCAGTATCTGCAGAAATAAGTTTTCGAGAGATTTGAAGGAAAGGAGTTTTGGATTCAATAGTAACAACAGGGAAATGTTGGAATTATACGTTTTTCGTGCTTTTTTTCAGCGGAAACCAAACAAGCAACCTTGTACAATGAAGCTAACGTACAATTCAGTAAACTCTAAACTATCCGCTAAATTGGGTGGCACAAGTACTGCGGATAATAAAAATCGCGGATAAACCGCAAAAAGGCTAAAATGAGGGACAAATAAGGTAAAAATTGTCCTTCCTTAAAACTGAACTGTATTAATGCATAATATTTTCTTCAAACAGTAAAAAATTAATACAGTACAGTAAAAATGTTTTGTATTTTAACACAGCAAAACTTAACATCAATAATGAACAAGTATATGTTTGATGAAGAAAACACAAAAATTAAATAAGTATTTAAATTTGCAACTTTTCGGCAAAAAAATAAATAAATAAATAAAAATTATTTGAATTTTGACATCTGGAATTCAAATTATGTTTTTCGCAATCAGGAGTGTGTGTATGTAGACGTGTGTGTTTGTGTCTATGTGCTGGCATAAGTGTGTGGGTAGTTGTGTGTATGAATGTGTGTGTGGGGGGATATGCGTATGTGTGTGTAGGCATGTGTGTTTGTGTCTGTGTGATGGCATAAGTGTGTGGGTAGTTGTGTGTGTATGTGTGTGTGTGTGTGTTTGTGTATGTGTGTGGACGTATGTGTGTGTGTTTGTGTGTGTGTGTGTGTGTGTGTGTGTACGTGCGTGTATGTATGCGGGTAAGTGTAGGATATTGACGCAACCTGGAGATGGCTTTCGCTAGAGGAGCAGCATCGTAAGGAGCCGGTCGACGGTGATGCTGCAGAGAATGCTGGCGGGAAAGTAAAATGATAGCACATCAAAACAATCAAATAAAAGCAATAAGCAATCGTGATTGCGCAAAAAAAATAAATAAACAAATAAAAATAAATAAATAAATAAATAAATAAATAAATAAAAATAAAAATTAATTTGAATTTTGTCATCTTGAATTCAAATTAATGTTTTTCGCAATCACGAGTGTGTGTGTGGGGGGATATGTGTGTTTGTGTGTAGGGGGGTATGTGTATGTGCGTGTAGGCATGTGTGTTTGTGTCTGTGTGCAGGCATGAGTGTGTGGGTGGTTGTGTGTGTATGTGTAGGTGTCTGTATGTGTGTGTATGTGTAGGTGTCTGTATGTGTGTATGTGTTTGTGTGTGTAGGTGTATGTGTGTATGTGTTTGTGTGTGTAGTTGTATGTGTGTGTATGTGTTTGTGTGTGTAGGTGTATGTATGTGTGTATGTGTTTGTGTGTGTACGTGCGTGTATGCATGCGTGTAAGTGTAGGATATGGACGCTACCTCAAGACGGTTTTCGCTAGAGGAGCAGCATCGTGAGGAACCGGTCGACGGTGGTGCTGCAGAGGGTGCTGGCGGGAAAATAAAATGATAACACATCAAAACAGTCAAATAAAAGCAATAAGCAATCGTGATTGCTCAAAAAAAAAAAAAAAAAAAAAGAAAAAAGAAAAAGAAAAGAAAAAGCACAGTATTTGCTTCTAACTGCAAAAATACATGTTCCTGATGATTAATTGACTAGCGGAAAATTCGCTTCGCGGATAATCGGGAGTTTATGTAGATGACAAAAATGTAAAATAAATAAATAAATAAATAAATTTGCAATTTCTACCCTTTACATGCTCAGGGCAGAATTAAACTTCAAGTAAAATTCAATGGGGTTGTTTCCTTCAGTCAAAAGTAGTACTTTTTGTCACTAAAATCTATAGAATAAGCAAAAAAAAAAAAAATAATAATAATAATAATAATAAATAAATAAAAGAATAACGTGGAGCCAGAAAATACTTTCATTTTACCAACAGTTATTTTTTAATTAATTTTTTAAACTGTCTGATTTTTGAAACAAGGCGTGGTCTTGATGACGTCACAAATGATGCACTTTGTCACATCTTTCTACCGCGATTCTACGTTATGATAATCAAGAAGCGAATTATTCTATTCTATTCTATTCAAGAGTCACAACTGACTTCAACTGCATTTATGTTGAGGACTGCATACTAAGTGCCTTGCCTCCATTGTTTTTATATACCGATAGATGGCAGCACCATCACCGGAAGAAGCGAATTAAAATTGCGCTCTACGCTTGCTATCAACCATATCGTTGCCAATAAACGTGAGTAAAGATGCGAATTAAATATTTTGTTCTGTGAATGGCAATACAAAATGGCATTTCATCATTTGTGATGTCATCGGGCAGAAGCATAAACATTGAAAGTGCGCCGATTTAAGTAATTTTTTAGAAATATTAAACTTAAGTTATTTAAAAAATGATTAGATCCTATGTTTTTAAGCATGCTCTTTCAGAAAAAAATACTTTTAAAATTTGGAAACGACCCCATTGTCAATTAAATAATAAACATATTTTGGTTGCATATGTGATAATGACAATTGATTTCATATGAATCTTACACAGTTGTATACATTTCCTATAAACTCCAGAGTCTAATCTATATTATTTCTAAAATCTTTACAAGCACTAACTATAATTTCCTAGACTAGACCTAAAAAGCTAAAAGGAGCCATTCCACGAAAAAGTTAACCCTTTGTCCCGCACGTGACGGTTCATATATTTCATTTAAAAAAAAATAATTTTAAAGGGTAATGACAAATTTTTTTTGCTGAAGAAATCACACATAAGTTTGTAATTTGTTAAGCAGAAAAAAATGTGTTCATTAATATTTTTAAGTATTATTTTTAATGAAATATATGAGGCTTTACATGTGGGACAAAATGACTGTTTGGCATGAAATGGCCCAAAGACGTTCGCCGTGAACTGTTTAAGTAATCTTAAATCTTAATGAAAATAACTGATATTGTTTATGGGTATAGAACAGAGACATGTTCATTGGACTTTAAACCCAATTTTTTCAAAGGCTTTGTACAGACTTTTCATGCTGTGTAAAAGCCAATACTTCGGCACATTTTCCCCAATAAATTGACTCACTTGTATTAAATATGATAATGATCATATTTAATTCAAACATATCTTCCCTATTATTGGAATTATTCGTATTAGTTGCTTTCTAACATTTACGCTTTGCAAACATTTGGGCAGAGGTTTTGTGAACTATGCCAACAAGAAATTGACTGACGAGTTTAAGAAATGTTCAAATATCTTTCTTTCAGTTAGGTCTGACCAAATGTGTGGACACTACGATTGGAGTAGCAGGTACCAAGAAAGGGATATCTGGAGGAGAAGCCAAAAGATTAGCCTTTGCTGCAGAGGTATCTTTAACTTCTAATATTTATTTTCTGCAAACTAGTTTATAAAAATGGTATTTTTAATCAAAACTTGTAGGTTTAATTTTTAGGGTAGTTAAAATTTGAAACCAAATTAAATAAATATCAAAAATTCATTCCACAGTAGAATTGTAAAATAAAAATTATGAACTAAAAATGCTACTGTTATTCAAATACAAAAATTAATATTAAAACTTATTTTTCAATCTTAAATATAAAACAAAACTTAATGACAATACTCTTTAATTATTGGGATGACCATTGTGATTAGAAATAATGTCAATGTAACTTTGCAGTGACATGTGCTATAAAAATCCCCCCCCCCCCGCGAATTTCTCTGTTTACTCAAGTTTCGTGATGATGTTTATTCCTTTATCAATGTTTATCTTATGAATCAACTTGCATGTACAATATAGTGTGCCCACTATAATTTATTGTCACCCTAGTAAATTTCAAACAGCGAGATCTATAGTCATAAAAGTTGGGTCTAGGTATAGTTAAGTTGCTACATACTGCGCAATGAAACCACCAACAGCACCACCTGGCAGTAAAGTTCAGAGTGAGCCGTCTTATCTCTAATAGGAAAAGGGTTTGAGGTAAGGAAAATAAGAAAACTACAAAGCTGTTCAGTTTCTTCGATTTATTACAAAAAATATTTTATGTAAAAAAAATGATATTAATGAAAAGCACAAAATGAACATTTGATTGATCGCAGTGAACAAAACTGCACTAACCGGAAATAAAGCTCATCTCTCTCTCTGTAATGCTGCAAATGGTGAATTTTAGTGCAAATAGATATTTGCACGCGGTACTGAACTTCCCACTGCATCTTGTTCAATATGGCACTGCATGCATAATGCCGTGTTGAACACATAATGCCATGATACGCACTGGCACAATCATACATAATACGGCTTCAAAATCCCCGCATTGTGGTGGAGGGGTGCATACAATTGCTGTTTGATGTGTCCTTACCAAAAAGAATCCATGAGTTTAGGTCAGGGGAACGTGGAGGCCACTCTGCGCAATCACCATTCCCAATGAGTTGCTACTGGAATACATTGTGCGACTACTATTTTCAACATTGCTGTGCGAAAGATGTCGCTTCTTTCTCAATTTTATGATGTTGAATAACTTTGTACTTGACTTTTTTCTCGTATGTCGTACCGTTTCTGAGATAAGAAAGCTAATTCCTAATTTTTCCGCCAATCGGTGCTGTGAGTAACTTCATTGCGTAGGTCAACTTAAATATATCTAGACTCTACTTTTATGAGTACAGCTATTGCCATTGAGAAATGATTTGGGTGACAATGGATCTTTGCGGATGCACTGCAAATTGCTAATTTAATGCGCAGGTACTCACCAACCCAGCTCTTATGTTCTGCGACGAACCCACATCAGGCTTGGATTCCTTTATGTCTCAAAGTATCATCTCCGTGCTCAGGAACATGGCAGGCGGAGGAAGAACCATCGTCTGCACCATCCACCAGCCATCTTCAGAAGTGTTCGAAATGTTCGATCAGCTCCTCCTCCTTGCCGAAGGCAAGGTGGCCTATTTGGGGAAAGCGTCCAAGGCGGTGGAGTTCTTCAACAGGTATGCTGTAAGAAAAATCGTTTTTCTAGTTGCTTTGTTTTATAATTTTGTTCAAAGTTTGTTATAGCAGTCTCCGTTTTGTAGCGCAAATGACGGGAGCCTAAATAAACACGCCTTTTTGTTTTCTTTCAAAATTGATTATCTCATGTTGTATTCAACTCTGTTAATATTGTAGATACAGCATCTTCTGTAACATTTGTATGTTTTGAACTGATTTTCAGCTAATGTGCTTTACCCTATTAATGCTATATTTTTAGCACTTGCAGGGCATAAATTTCAGCTTCATTTCATACCAGTAGATTAAATGACAGGTACGTCATGCAACAGGTACATCATCTAACCTTAACTAACATAATGTTGAAAATAAAAGGGGATACGCCTACTTTTTTGAGCCTCTCTATGCAACAAAGTAGGTTATTTTGACTGTTTAAGAACCCGTGTTCAGTTCTGAAAACCATTGTGTTACTGCTATATCCTGCATGAAAAATACTTTCGAGTTTACAATAATCGGAAAGATTAAATTTCATTGCTAAAATTATCTTCCCTCCTTTTAAAAAGATACAAAATCCCATGAATATATTTGTTACGGGTAAAAAACATTCGTAAGTATTGTGCTGCAAAGCATTACAAAGCATTTTTCAGAGCAAAGTACGAGTGATGATCGATTACTTAATGTAAATTTGTTGACTTTAAACTGTTTTGTATTTTTCGAAGGATCAGTGTGTTGACGATGAATTAATCTAGAAGGAATGATGCGACAAACAATATCGAAAGTGAATTAAAATCAATAATTTCACATGTGCAATTTGTTAATACCTTTATAATAAAGCTATGAATAAAAATAACTTTTGAGCACTCGAATAGATGAGCAGAAAGTATTTTCCTTTTTTTATGCTTTCGAACAAAAGTAAGGTGGATTGAAGTCAAAGCTACCACGCCCCCGCTAAAATGAAAATAATGAAAGTGATTGTGGTGCACTACTGCGATATTTCTTGAAAATTTGATTTTTATGAATAATGTCGATAATATGATGGCTGAATAATGGTGAAATTTAAGGCTGGAAAAGGTTTTCATAATTTCTAATGTTCGAAAAACACAGATATAATGTAAATAATCGCAACTCTTTGCTTGATTTCAAAATGCCAAAAAATACATTTTAAAACTTGGTTTACTTAATATTGTTTACCCTTAACCATTTGTCAAAGGTTTTTGCTTTTTAATTGATCAAAAAACCAATAAGAAAATTCTATTTCTTCGATTTCGTGTAATATTATAATTAACTGTTTACTAAAATCCTAAACATAAACGTTTATTTTACATTTTTACTTGTTACCCGTACTACCAGGAATGTTTTAAGGGTATTTTCGTGTATAAATAAATATATGTTTAAAAAATCTTGGTAAATTGAATAAGATTTTCTGCTCTTTATTACAGGGGTCTTAACTTTGTTTAGAACTCGGTTCTTTTCGACAGTGTCCATCGGTTCAAAAAGCATCTTTAAAGTTTATTTAAAAAGTTATGTTAAAAGTAATTATAATCACTAAAAAAGAAACGTACTTCAGCTAGTCATCTTTGGAATTCGCAGCATATTCATATTGTCGCCCCATTACACCCAGAGACCAATCCGTTTGAAAAGAAGAATGCTTCTAAGACAATCCCAACTGGGAAAAACTTTATCCATCTTAGGGATTACTTTCGAAAAGCCAACTACTCTCTATGCTCACGTGAAAAAGCGACTAAAACCAATCTGTATCTATCTACAAGCAACATTTGTTTATAGCGTAGTTATAATATGTAGAGATTTTGCTTCAAAAGCAAGCTTAGCTGATTTTATGTGTCATTTCTTCTCCTTGTTGCTTCTGTATGTAATGCATCTCAAAGAACAAGATTTACTGGAGTTACTCAATAACTTTGACAAGCTACTGAGATTCTCAAACATAAACATCTCTAAAGAATGTGGGATGCTTAAAATAAGTTTATTTGTAATTGCTGCTATTCCCATCCTTTTTGCTGTAACTATGATGATTGCATTGCTAATAGAGCGACCTAGTTCATATATGAAATTCTGGTTCCATGGTCATTTACCACATATTGATCAGTCCTTGGAAGATTTTCTTTTGCTTATTTGTTCTACGGTATACTATAGCGTTTATGTGACACCGTGCATCTTTGCAGCAATTTACATGTTTTTCTGTCATCTTCTAGTGAAATGCATTAGATTTAACTACCACTCTATGACTTTCAAAGAAAAAGAACTAGCTTTAAGAGTCCAGATGCATCAAGTAGCCACAGTCTGTTCACATGAATTAGACAACTGCTATTCTTTTCCTATTTTCTTGATGCTGTTGAATTTCTTCATCAACATCTTCATGGCTATTACTTTACTACTACAGCATGCTAAAGTACCACAAGTTATTATTATCCAAGAAAGTACTCTTATTTTTGCAGTGTCTGGAGCTTCTATATTGGGTATCATAACTTTTGCTGCAAAAGTACCGTCCAGTGTAAATCAAGTAGTGTCAAAGTATCGGCTAACTTACCAAACTTACGTTACAAACTACGACTGCTGTTGCTGCTGCTGTTCTCAGAAACGTGTACTGGGGACATTTAAGGCCCTCTTAAACGTAGAAGTTTTGTATCTTACTGTTTTTAAAATGATAGACATCAGACGGAATCTTATAATAAGATCCTTGGGCTGTTTCCTGACATACGGAGTTTTAATCTTACAATTTAGTAACGATTGTTAATCGTATTTTCAACATTCAAATGTACGATATTTGTAGTTCATGTAATCATTTATTTAATGCTAGTTTTTATTAAAACATGAGCAATAATAACTTACGTGCAAATAACTTACGTTATTTAAAGCATCTTTGTTTGAATAGCATAGTAATGCATCGATAAAGAGTTCGATGTTTTCATACATCGACGATCGTAGACAATTCCCTTTCTCAAATTACTACTTAATAATTTCACAGTAAGTTACTGACCTAAGCCAGGGCTGAGGCAGAAATACATAAAATACACCGCCAGCTCAGTTATTTCATCCGAGGACTGGAGTTTCGTGCTTTTTAGCACTCATCAGCCCGGAATAAGAATCAACTGAGCTGGAGGCGAAAACCTCTTAAGGGAGCCAAGAGCTACCAGTTTGTTTGGCTCTTTTGGCTCCCTTAAGAGGCTTTTCGACTCCAGCTCAGTTGCTTCCTATTCCGGATTGATGAGTGCTAAAAAGCACGAAACTGCAGTCCTCGGATGAAATAACTGAGCTGGCGGTGTATTTTATGTATTTCTGCCTCAGCCCTGGCTTAGGGCAGCATCTTACTGTAAAATACCATGCTTTGCCATCAATCTTTCAGTTGAACCACACCATTGCTGCGGTCACTCGTCTGGTGTGCTAATTCTACATTAGCTACCAGTTTGATTCTCTTGGCCCCCTTGAGAGGTTTTTCGCCTCCGGCTTCCTCTGAACTGGCGATGTATTTTATGTACTACTTAATAATTTTTAAGTTTTTAATGTTATATGATTTATTTGGGCAAATTTCATAGTTAAATTTACGCAAATTTAATTATATAGCTAATATTTTGTTTCAAAAACAAGAAAAAATATTTTTTTTGTTTCTAACGATATTTTTGCAGTACATTTAATATTCTTTCACGTATTTTAGCTTTTTTTAAATGCACTTTAGTTGCATTTATTTGTTTAGATGAAGTGATAAGTACTAATTTAAGGCAGAACATTAAGTGATTGGACTATTTATTTGGAAGATGGAAATATGAATATAATTTAAAGATTATAAAAAGCGGTGCTGTATTGAAAATTAGAATTATTGCTGACGCTTTGTTTTCATGCGCTGTACAGAAGACAAAAAAAAAAAAAAAAAAAGAACAAGAACTTCCGTCTAAACTAAACGAGTCTACTTTTTCGTATATCCATATTTACTTTCTAGTATCTGATCAATATTCTCAAAAATAGCTAAAACCGCAAATTGTTCCAAACATAATATTTTAAGCCAATTGCTAGGAATAAAATATGCCTCACTCGTCTAAAGAGTTAGATGCGTAAACAAAAAATAAATAAATAAACGAACAAGGAAAATAGCAGCACATTTTAAACAAAGCAGCTATACACTTTTTTCCATTAAAAAAAATCTTTAACCGCTTTCAAAAAGAAAACAAATAATAAAATTAATAAGCTCATTAAAATAAATACATCATATCAGGAAAAAAAAAACTTTGTTCTTTCCCTGTTGCCAAAAAATAATTTTTAAATGCATTAATGTACTTTTCAGAACAAATAAAAGCAATAAAATGTCAACTGAAAAACATAGTTTTCAATGTCAAAAAAAAAAAAAAAAAAAATCTGCGTGCATATCTTAATGTAGAAACATAAAGGATTTCGAGTTTATCCGCCGAAAACTAAATACATAAATTAAAACTTTAGAGTGAAAATAAAAACAAATCATATTAACAATAATTATTTCACAGTTAAAACCATGGCTGTGGAGTTGGAGTCAATCTCATTTTGGGATAAAAGAGTCAGATTCGGGAGTCGAAGGTAATTAATACAAAGACTCGGAGTTGGAATCGGTCTTTCTCTTAGAGTACGCAACTCTGCCAATGTTTGCGGAGTTGGACTTATTTTGGGATAAAGGAGTCGGATATGGAGTTGAATATCCAAGAATCGGAGTCAGTCATTTTTCCTTCGAGTATAAATTTTTGCCAAAACTACGAAGTTAGAGTCGAAGTCGGGGGAATCGGAGTCAGGTGCCCCAAAATTCTCTGAGTCGAAGTCGGGAGTTTGTCGTCAAGAGCTATTTCCAACAAAATTTGATTGAAATAAATCCGCCTTCAAAAAGAAAAAGAAACATCAATAAAACTGCCTATACCTCATTAAATCTATAGTTTTAGAAAACTACGAACAGTTAGATAAATTGAAGCACATTATGATGCTTAAAAACGCTAGTTTTGGCTTTTAATTTAACTTCTTAGAAGTTTTGTGTGGGATTTTTTATCGAACTATTTCATACGAGTTTGTTAATTTTTGCATCAATAAAATTTTGTTCCAAAAAAAAAAAAAAAAAATGATCTTGCAAGTTTTTACCTCTGATAACTCCAGTTTGTTGTTGACTACAAATAACAAAGATCTGTTTTCGTGTCTCTCACATTGTAATTTTATGCACCTTTTTATCTAGTATTCGTTTTAGCTATACGAATTTAGAATTAACAATCTGAAAGTTTACACCCAATATCGACATGGCAACAGAAATTTTAAAAGAGCGAGGTTGATGATTTTTTTTTCCAATAAAACGAATTGCTTTTAGATTTATGTCGGACGGAACACTTTTATTTTCTCATCCAAATATTTTCTTCATAATAGGCCATTATGTAATTGATCGAATGACCAGCACTTACTTATCTCAGAATTCAATTCAGCTGCAATTTTGCTGCATTCAGCTTCAATGGATAGCAGAGTCATTGAAAAAAATAAAGCCGGATAGCAGGGCCGGTTTTTGTAGTTCTGCCGCTCTAGGCAATATTGATAAGTGCTGCCTCCCCCCCCCCCCATTGAATAATAATAATAAAAATAGTAACATAAAATAATAATATATTAATCAAATAGAAATACTAGTAAAGTGCTTAAAATTTTGTGAGTTTGTAGTTAAATTCCCAACTGGATTTTTCATATCCAAGCAACTAGTACACACTTTAAATTATCTTTTTCAACATTAAAGTAGTGCATCTTATGGCACTGAAACATATATTAATATTTGAAAAAGACTTAATTCACGCCCTTTGCCGCCTCTAAAATTCAATTGAATTTCTAGAATTCCAAACTGTGCTTTGCATGTACAAGCACTGGTACACACTCTATAAGCCTAAATTATTATATTTGTTTTCAGCATCGAAGCAGAGAATCTTATAGCGCTGAAAGAGATATTCATATTTAAAAAAAAAAATCAACTTCAAAATTTGCCACCCCTGAAATCTGCCGCCCTAGGCGGCTGCCTAGGTCGCCTACCCCAAGAGCCGGGCCTGCGTGATAGAAAGCAAACGCATAAAATCTTCAATTATGGCAGAGATGAGTTATATTTTGAAATGTTGTATGTTGTTTGGAGTCCATATACCTGTTGAATCAAAACTTACCTCTCCAATTAGTAAAAGACGAAATGTTTTGCTTAATTTTCACCAAATTTTAACGAATTTAATTGCATTCGGCATTTTTGTTTCCCACATGTACATGCTTATTACGAAGGATATGCATTGGGTTGACACCGTTAAACGATCTGATGCGGTTGTTTTACTTTTATTGCGCATTATTCTTCTATTGCGGAAAAAGAAAATAGGTTCTACAATAAATCAATTGACTCAACTGTGCTCAAGAGTTGCAAATGATTCCATGCCTTTTAGGAGAAAGCTATCAATAATCTTGATCATCATCACTTTTATGATACCCACTACCTTCACTCTAAGGTATATCCTAGATTTTATAACCATGATAAAGACAGAAGGTATCGATTCTCTTTCTTTTTGGAGTATTTCGAAGTATTTATTTTGGATAGTCAAAGCTTATTTCAACTCATGCCTCCCCTATTTGATATTCGCTTTATTATTCATTATGTACAAGAAAACAGCAGACGTGAACCAAGTAATTGCTATAAGATTCAAAAATGACCAACTAGAAACTGTGCGTCTGTATTATGCGAGTTTGTTACAAGTCGTGAAAAGTGTAGTTTTGAGTATCGAAACGTCTATATCCACTTTGGCTACGTTTGTTTTCTGTTACGCTTATAGCAATCTGTTTTTCTTAATAATAATGTTAGCGAAAAATAATGACACTCCCTATGACACTCCCTTGCAAATTGTTCTTGAGAGTTTGTTTACCTTGCCCAGTGCAGTGGGCCTGTTTAGTCTCTGCTGTGCAGGAACAGAGGTGGAACATTCAGCCATGGCTATTTCTCAAAGCATTTCTGATGTCATAGCCGCATATCATAATTTATGTCAATCGAAACGAAATGTACTTATTGAAACAGTTTCACAAAACAACTACGAGAGTGACACTAGTTATCACACTTCTAGATTTGTAACCGATTGTAATCGTTCGGAACCCCAACGAGATTTGCTAGAACACGCATGCGATAGAAGTAGTCAAGAACAACTTGGCAAAGGTATTGTTCGAAGTGTTTGCTGCAATACTTTTGACGACACACAGTGCTTAGACTTAAGTGGCAGTAATAAATGCAAATGCTGTTCCTGTATTGACATAGCAAGACTTTTGGACAACGTTCGAATAAAGTCAGAATTAACACTCATGACGACATCAACAATGGATTTTGTTGCAAGGGTACATTTCACAGCCTCTGGTATGTTTTACATCAACATGACTGTTTTAATACCTGCACTTGCGACTTTAACTACATATGGATCTCTCATGACGTAGTTAAGAGTCGGGTTTATTTTTAATAATAGTTTTGAAAATACATAGATTTATGAAACACTGAATTTTATTGCTGAAATTAAATGCTCTGTGAAATGCCACAAAGTTTTGCCAGTCGCTCTTGATTGAATCTTTTTTTAATGTGAAGAAAAAAATGTATCAAAACAACTTATATAGAGGATATTCAAGAGAACATTTCCTTGTTTTCAAATCGAGTCATTTGGTTTTTGTGGAAATAGATTCACATACTACAGTGATGCTCAACATTTTTTCCCTTTTGTCCACCCCTCATACTAAAAGAAATCTCTCGGGCCAGAACCATTGAGAAGAGATAAAATGGAGGAAGGGAAGACTTTCATCCGTGAAGCAGAGGCGACAAGTCATGTGACAGGTTTTAAAGAAAAGCATTGGAAGAAATAAAGTTCCTGTCATTAATTTCACTCAAAACGTGTCACCATTCGTCGTTGTTTAGTCACTTAAGGTTTTTGCCCCAGCTGAAGCCAATGATTGGACTTGCTTCCTCCATTTACTAATTAGTGTTCTAAGGCCAAAACACGTTTATAAAATTAAAATTTATTCACATCCTAGAGGACCCGACAGACATTGTTTTGTTCAAACTTTGTAAATAGAAAAGTTGAAAAATTTCAACAAACTATCAAATGTTTGAATCTCTTCTTGAAAAAAATAAATAAAAAAGGAAATGTTTTAAATTGCTTGGTGTCAGAATGAGTATATTTATTACAACTTGATTTATCTAATGCCCGCTGAGCAGTTGTTTTATTAAGTATTTTTCTCGCGTACTTGAAAGAGATTTTCATCATAGATTGCATGATTTGTTCCTTCAGCCATACTCAAAGGCTAAAAATCGTCCTCAGATATTAAGTGTAAACAACTACCCATCTAAAATAAACGCCAAATCCCGCTGCAACGTGCCCCACATGAAAAAGAATAAAGCAATTGAAAGGATATCGTTTCAAAAAATGATAAATGTAAAAACAGTTCCCTGAATAGGCGAAAACCACTCACCCCCCCTCTTCCCGATGTA
Source organism: Uloborus diversus (assembly GCF_026930045.1). Lineage (NCBI taxonomy): Eukaryota > Metazoa > Arthropoda > Arachnida > Araneae > Uloboridae > Uloborus > Uloborus diversus. Next base: position 25,925,036 of record NC_072731.1, on the reverse strand, counting down.
AAATGGACATTCTTCAAAACAGTAGCTTTAAAATGCAAGCAAATAATCACGCAACTCTATTGTTTATGGCCAAAGTCACCTAGCCACCACGTTACTGTATTCCAGCCAATCAGTGAGCGAAGCGAACTCCGACCGATCAGCGGTCCGATCTTTTGAACGAAAACTTTTAAATCCAGCGCTCTCGCTGAGCATTTGTCTCACTTACTATCTCTCCTTGCGTACTTGAATGACCTTCATATATTGCCTAATTTGGTCTTTCCGCCAAGGATAAAAATCTTCCACTGCACTGATCTTTCGTTCTAATTTATCCGGACTAAAATAAAATTTGTTTCGTCTTTAAATTCTACCGTGTTTTGCTTTAATAATATACTGATTTGTTTGATAATCCTTGTCATTGGTGCCAAAACTCAGATGGATTTGAGCCGAGAAACAAATGTTGCTAGGTATGGTACTTTCTGATCATTTGGTTAGTAAAAGAAACCCGATTTCTTCCTGTACTTAACTTTAAAATAGTATATCACGGGACCTAAAATCCTTGCTTTCAAAATAAATGACGGCTTCACTCTCTCTCTCTCTCTCTATGTTTTATCTATTTAAGCTCAATTGAAATGTCACAGTAGGAAATGTCATTACAAAAAGCAGAGCTGCCTTTCTTATTGTCCTTTGGCAACGGGTTAAATATTTATTTCAGTTCTCGCTCAACAATAGGTTAAAATAAATATTAACCATTTGGGAGATATAACCATCCAATGTTTAAATTAATTAATTAGCAAAAACGTTTCAAATTCGATCCATCGTGCTTTTAAACCATGCTCGCCACAACTTAATTACACACAAAAAATTTGATCAAAATCGGTCCTGCCGTTTAAAAGCCTTATGGTGACAAACGTCCGCACAAAAGATTTTTATATATTAAGGTATTTTGAGATGACTTAGAAAAACGCATAAAAAGAAAGAAAAAACACAACCCAAGAATTGTTTAAAACACTTTTACATGCTTATTTCCGTGAAACGAAGGTTGTTTTTGTTGTCTTGTGCCAGCTAGGCTGGCAATTTGGGGTGTGCTGCTTCACTTTTCCAACTGTTCCGTAATTTGGAGTGACGTCCGACTTCCACAGTACACACGTGCCATAAGAACCCGTTTTTATAGGGTAGGCAGCCTTTCAGAGCATAACAACACATTCACACAAAGAAAGGACAAGGACAGGATAGAGAAAGTACATCCATGGCAGAACTGGGATTCGAACCCGGGATTCAGAATATACCTAATTTTTTTTTTTTTTTTTTTTTTTTTTTTTTTTTTTTTTTTTTTTTGTAGCATTGAACATAACAACGAACCACATACTGCCTGGGGATCGTAGGTTGGACACCGCTGACATTGGACAAAAAAAAAAAAAAAAAAGGTGATTGTAACAAAGTGATTCAGAAGCATGGCATGGAACAGGAAAATAAAGGGAAAGGTTTCGAAAGGAAGTTAATAAGAAAATCAAGTCAAATCGGTGATTTCGTTTGTTCTGTCCTGTATTCCTCAAAATAAAACACAAACTAGTTAATACTAATTTGGGACAGAGGGACCGTCGCAAATTAGTTGCTACATTTGTATAATTTTGTACTGATTATTAATACTGATGATTTTACGGCTTTTCCCTCTCAAAGATATTCAGGAGCTATGCTATCAATTAACAACATTTACTTACCAAGCATTATTCCCTCCTTAAATCAGTACCAAATTAATTTCAAACTTCCATAGTTTACATTCTTTTAAGTCATATGCCCCTTTTTCGAAGAACTCTACAGCCAGTAAACCAGTTTACTTTCGAGTGAAAACCTAATTCTAATGAATAGGACTCGACCGATGGCATTTTTTTGGCCGATGGGCCGATGCCGATTGTTGGCCGATTGTTCAAAGATGGCTGATGGTCGATGCCGATGACCGATGGCAAAAAAAAAAAAAAATGAAACAGAAGTAAATTGATAAGATTGTCAGGGATTTGGACGATCATTTATTTCACTTTACTATCTTTCTACAAATAGGGAATTGTAGTACCAAAAAAAAAAATCATTCGACCTAAATTTCTGTTTTACTATCACCCAATTTAAAGTTCAGAAGTTTTTCCGGCACATCTGTACGTGCATATGCACCTGAGAACATGTAGATGACCGAAATATCCATTTTGAAAACCTCCTAAGTTAATTATCGCAAGTTCTCTTGTGATGACTTCATGCGCGTAAACTTGCCCCGTCACTCAAAAACTTTATGAATAGCAAAGCTTCTATTCAAATTATCTTTTTCCTAAACGTTTCAAAAAACAATTCTAAGCAGTGGAATTTCTTTGATCCCGTAAACCTTAACATTTTCCAAGCAAAAAATACTTTGTGAAGGTATTCTCTAATGTAGCAATGAACAGCTAGGTGATGTCAATGAAATGATCTATAATTTGTAATTTCATTCAGCAAGTTTTAAACACACGTTTTCAAACGAATAATTTAACTAATTCTTGAAAGTGTTTCTTGACTTTTCAATAGTGACATTGGTTTGCGAAGGAGAAATCATTTCGACTTTTTCCGAAACGGCCGACTTATGTCCAGTATGGGAGCTCAGTTTCGTCTTTTTTCCTTGATTATAAACAACATCAAAATATATTTATTTGTTAATAACTTGATAAACAAATGTGCATAAATGGATGATGTGTTTAAATTGTTAATTTATAATGTAGTTTTATTTGGTTTAAGAAAAATGAGAAATTAGAGGATTTGCAATAATGCAGTTTATTGAGTTTATGCTAATGTGGTGTCCACTTTCTAAAAAAATTCTTAAAGTTGGTACCGTAAATGTTGAAATGTATTTAATACTATTAATTATTTCAAAATTCAAATAAACAAATGTGTTTCGTAAAATTTTCTTGAGAACCTTCTGTTTTCCGTGAGCAACCAACATTTAATTCAATATTACGACACTATGTCATCATTTCTTTTTATCTTTCTCCGCGTTTAGGGCTGGCCTTTGCTGTCCGGTCAACTACAATCCGTCTGATTTCTTCATTCATAATTTAGCCATCGTACCGGGCAAAGAGGAGGAATGCAAAAGTAAAGTTGAGGTGAGTTTTTCAGGAGCTACCCATTCCTTACAAAATACAACAGAGCATACACTGTTAAAAATTCAGGAAACTTTTATGGTAAATATTACTGTTAAACGGAGCGTTTACAGTACAGAAAAAATTACAGTTATTGTACCGAAAAAAATAAATGATTGCAGCGCCACACCACTTGACTTTCAGTGCAAAGCGGACAACATCGTATTTCTCCTAACTCATGTATCCTAACTCGTTTGGTGGGTAGCAAAGACGACCCGAAAGTCTCGAGATCGAGCCTGCAGTTTGAATTTTGCGTTTTCTAACTCTCGTTTATTCTACCGCAAAATTTTACAGTTACATAGGATTTTATGGTAAAAGTTACTGCCAACATGGATGCTAGTAACTTTTTCCGTAAAATTTCAGGAATTTTTTTAACAGTGTAGAATAGTCATTAAGTAATGTATAGTAAAGTGATCATGAAATAGAGAAATATAAAAAAAACGAGCTGATGTGTGCATCACATGACCTCCTTTAACTCCAATTTAATGTCATTTTCTCATTATTGGGAGCTTTAATGTGATTCAATAGTTTACTCTCTAGATATCACCAACAGTGGCCAAATTGAAACCAGATTTAAAAAAAAATAAATAAATAAAAAATTAAAAAAAAAATCGCCAAGTTGGCGACAAAACTTGGCGACCAAAAGACTGACGTATATCGCCAAATGTCAGCCAAATTATAACACCACTTGAGTTTACATCGAAATTAACAATGGTTTCCCCCAAAAAGGGGTAAAAGATTCTGGAGCATCAGAATGCAACCAAAAAGAGAGGTGCACAACTAGTCCCCACTAGGAGTCTACGTAACAAATTTCAACTTTCTAGGACATTCCGTTCTTGAGTTGTGCGACATGCATACACACATACGTACTTAACAGACGTCACGAGAAAACTCGTTGAAATTAACTCGGGTATCGTCAAAATGGATATTTCGGGTGTCTGTACGTTATTCCTAGGCATATATCCAGGTGTGGTCGGGTTGAAAAAAAAAAACTCAGCATTTATTCGGGGTTGAGCAAAATGGAAATTAAAGCCGATTTCTGAGTGAAAATTTTTTCGAGAATACAGTACTTCCTTTCTTGAAAAGGAAGTAATAAAAATGTTGAAAAATCGTATAAAATACAGTATAACTTCGATTTAACAATACCCGATTAACCGAATTCCTCAATTTAATGATACATTTCACTGGTCTGGATTTGGCTGCATTGAATGTATGTGCTTCTCGATTTAACGATATCCTCGATTAAACGATAACTTTTTCCCAGTCCCTTGACAATCGTTAAATCGGGGTTATACTGTAAATATGTAAATTACGTACGCTTAAGTTATTTTATAACTTTCCAATAAATTAATATTTCTGTAATATAAAAAAAAGTTTATTTATGACTTTGAGTTTATGAAATACGAGGATCTGCAGAATTTTGCTTTTTAAAAGTAAACAAGATTAAAAATTATCTTGATTGATTTGGTTATAAATAAAGTAATTTTTAATCATTTTTTTTTTAAATTTATATTAATAACAGTTGATTTATATTTGTTAATGGTTTCTTCTATTTCTTCTTTTCTTTAGTCTATTTGCTCTCAGTTTGAAAAGGAAAGGTGTCTCCGTCTGTTTTTGCCACCCTCACCTGTTTGTTCTTTCATTGTAAGTGATGAGTTCATATCACAAATTTGATGAATCAAATGAGATTAAAATGGTGGTCTAGAGCAGTGGAAATAATTAGGAGCAATTGATTTAAATTAATATCATAAAAAGGTTAGATAGAAAGAAACATTACACATATCGTCTGCTTGTACTAAATCCAATCCGTTGGAAAATAAAAATATGGACGAATCATAGCATCCAATTATGGAATAAGGAAAAAAGCTAAGAGAAAAGATTAAGCCTAAGTCAGATTCAGATGAGGATGAGGAGATGATGCTGTTTGATATCAACAATGAGCCCGATGCCTTGATGGGAAATACAGCTCCAGACTCGGAAGATTCAGAGTGTATGGTCTGGTGGGGCAAAGTGGTCATAAAATCGTAGATTTTCAACTTAGGTGAATAATAAATACAATAAATTCTTTAAATACTTCAACTTTTTTTGTTGTTATTTTACATTGCATTATTAAAGAACACGGTACGTTGCATTTCAGGAAAAAATATTTGTTTAAGGTATTTCATAACACTTTCATTTCCCTTTGCATTTATGACCACTTTACCCCATGGGATGGGGGAAGGGGTCATAGCATGGGATAAAGTGGTCATAGTTTAAAAAAAAACTGCAAAACCGTTACAAATAACCCTAAGTTTTGTATATTTCGGTTATTTTTATAGTTACAAGTATATATACGAGTGTATACGGGTATACACGAGTATACTATACGTGTCGTGTAGACATGAGTAAACATGTTCATATATGAATAGATACATGAACATGTTTACTCATGTAAGTCATGTCATCAGATGCATGCACATGCCTACTTAAGTATATACGTGTGTACACGAGTATATAAGCATGTATACGTGATTACCTACAGGAGTGTATACGTGTCTACTGTTCGTTTTCCTAAGCCGAGACTTAGCGCCAGTTTGCGCATGCTTCAGGTCTGCTGTGATTTTATCAAAATAGGGAGGGGAACCCGGAAGTAAAAGGTGCAAAATAACGTGTTCAAAGACAGCAAGTGCGAGCGGTAAGTGCTCATCCTCAACCTATCACCCCTTTTTGAAATGGAATCTGTCTTGAGAGGTAGCTTTCGAGAACGGAAGGTACACAAATATATACGTGTCACGTGTATATGCGAGTATATACGCGTATAAACAAACATCATATGCGTGTTTTGCACTTGTATCTCGAGTATATGCGTGAATACCTGAGTATATACGTATATATAAGCATACATACATACTTATACGGGTATACACGAGTTAATTCGTGGATATATCCAGTGCGTGTTTGGTACTTGTCTACTCACGTAAATATATATGGAAGCACGAGTATATACGTATGTTTACGTGTAAACACGATTATATACCTGTTTGACGTATATACGTGCATTTACGTGTATACACCAGTACATGTATCCACATATATATCCACGAGTACATCCGCTAATATACATGTATGCTTACAGAATGAATCCAAGATCTTTTGCAAAATCTAAGTGGTGTGACAGGGGAGGATAAGAAGCAAAGAATCATAAGGAACTTATGGTCGCTGACGCGCTACATGCACAAAAGGTCAGAAACTGATGTTAGCAAAACAGGTCACAAATTTGTTACACAAAGATGATTTTACCCGACATTTTAGTTCTTAAGAAATATTTAGAGCAGTTGTTGAAAGTTACGGCCTGTAGTAGCTGTAATACATGCATCGCAACAAAGGCGCAGCGACTGATGAAAGTTTTTCAAAAGTCTCGTAATTGCAACAGAGTGATTACGGTGCATGTATTACAGCTGCTGGCCGCAAATTTCATCAATAACTTTAAAACTTTCTTAAAACCTAAAATGTTATGTAAAATTATCTTTGTGTAATAAATTTGTGACCTGTTTTGCATCTATCAGTTTCTGGCTTTGCGTGCATGTAGCGCGTCAGCCTTGAGTTTCATTCCACATGTTTCTTATGATTCTTGCTTCTTATTCTCCCGTCTAACACCTTTTAATAATTTACCCAAGAGTTTAGACTCACCCTGTTTACTTGTATATCATATGCTTGTATGCAAGTGTCTACTCGAGTACGTAAGCGTATATACGTGTCTCCCTGAGTATATAATTGTTCATATATATACGAGCATAAGCGGGAATATACGTGTATAGTCGAATGTATATCTGTGTAGATAAAAAATACTTGCAGATACGCAAATACGTGTTTATTGTTGCATTTATGTGAATACGTATGTACTGTCGAAACGTACAGTACACATCCGCGATGACATCACTGCCTATCGTAGACACAGGGAAAGCATCCACCCACCTTGTAAAATAGTCAGTAAAGGTAATGATATATCTATTACCCTTTTCAGTGACAGGCAAGGGACCTACTATGTCGAAAGCGACTTTTTCGAATGGACCTGCCGGAATAGGAGCTCTCTGCAATGGAGCCAAACACCCTGGCAGATGCGCCCTTCGTTCCATACAACTCTGACACGACTTCACCCAGTTTACGATTTGAGCCCCCATTCTCGGCCAATAAAACATACTTTTGATTTTGTTAAAAGTTTTCTTAATCCCGGGATGACACGCTTGCGGACTATCATGATAAATCTCACATATTTTTCGCACCAACGACTGTGGCACAACGTACCTAATATCTTTTTCCCCTTGGAATTTCTGTTTCTGCATACCAAAATTTTATCCTTCAAGAAAAATTTCAGTTTATCCGGATATATCCGGCTCTTTTTTAACAGGTTGTTCTTTATCCTAATACATGCTCTATCTTTTTCCTGTTCCTCCCGCAATTTTTCAACCGAAATTTCAGCCTTAACCGGACCCATCTCACTCAATTCATTGAATTGAACCTCCCTATTTTGTGTCTCATATTCAGAAACATTTCTGGACAAAAAATCCGCCACCGTGTTAATTTTCCCTGGCAAATATTTTATTTCAAATTCGAACTGGGAAAGCGATAAAACCCACCGGGCTATTCTGCAGAATGAATCCTTAAGCTTAAAGCAGCTAGTCAGAGGCGCATGATCCGTGTACAAACAAAATAGTTTTCCCAGCAGATATTGTTTAAAATAATTGGCAAAATACACAATGGCTAAGGCCTCTCTTTCAGTCGTCGAATATCGAGTTTCCGCAGATACATATTTACAAAAGCACCAAGCCCAAATAACTCTCTGCTTAAAATTAACTAATATGAAATTTGCATTTTTACACACATTAAAATAACATTAGCCTATAACAACATAATACCACAATTTGCACAAATTAAAAAATTCTCATGTAATACATTAAAACATTACTTCACAGGGCTTGAATTCTACGACGAGGCATCAAACACTAAAAATCTCACACGCTGTACAAAAAGCACCAATTCGACCTTGCTTCAAAGATCTAGCGTAGGCTGAACGATTTGAGGATTCGCCCGCTGCCGGTATCTCCGAACTTCAATTTCTGCTATTCATTTTCACGGGCCACAAGACTTATAATTTCCAACCATCCGATGCGTTCATTAGCTCCCAGGTCTGGTCCATGGGGCCTCCACTTCCGACACAGCGATGAATTTAGTCTGGCAGAAGACTGATAGATTCTTGGTTCACTTATGTGATGCCGAGACTTCACATCTTAGCGAGGAACATTTATCTGCACTTAACCTTGCAAAGGGCCATCCCCATATTCACCATTTTAACGAAACTCGAGAGGCTGTTTCAGCCACGCACGCAAGGCGAGATGATATGCGTAAAAAAGGAAACTTTAGCTCTTTCGTACTGCCTTATATCCATTGCGTCATTTCCAACTGTTGCCACTACGCTTTTGGGCAGTACAAATGCTTTTGGGCAGTACACGTATACATACGTGCCTACACGAGTATATGCGTAGGGGGGGGGGGGGCAAGATGATATACTTAACCAAAAAACAGTTGTGGGGGCAAATTAAACTCATAAATCAATTAGAAAACTATGTCGTCATTATCTCTCAAATATTATAAAAGTATAAAATTTGACTCAATGTCCTATTTCCAACAGAAAAATTTTGACGCATGTTTAAATTAGGTGAGTCAAAACCCCATCTTAAGATGAGATTCAATGTTTGCCATAAGTCACAAAGATGAGCAGCTTCATCGTCCTCATCCTCCTCTCCTGCACACGATCAATCGGCCTATTTCTTGCATTCGCGGCACCTAATAAATTCTTCTTTCGATTGGGAATATAAATGTCCACAGTAAAGGCATTCGACATCAGAAGGCTCAGACGATGATGAAGACTCGGGTGGTTTCCCTTTAAGTACAGTTTTTGTTTTTAATTTTCCAGTTTGTATTCTTTTGTTTTTATCTTTTGACTGGCCAACTTTCATTGCTGTACGAGTTGATGGGGTAAATGAAAAAATGTCATCCAAATCCCTTTTTCACGTTTTGTATCTTCTTTTTTTCCTCGATTTTCTCCTCTTCCTGCTTAAATTTTTCCATTTTCTTCTCTTCTCTTTGCTTAGATTTTTTTTTATTTTCTTCCGTTCCTTATGAGCTTTTACCACAAAAAGTTCCTTTCTTTTAGTCCGCAAGATGTTTCGTTCTTCAAAGAAAAATTAGTTTTCATGGGGCCCAACGGCTTAACTAGATCTAAACTTGTGGTTTCATTCTTAGAATAAATTTTTCCAGTTGTCGAAACCGTAAAAACACCTCTGTCCAATTGCTGTTATTTAGCTTCTTTCACTTTTCTATGAAGTGTAGCCCGTGGTTATTATAATTTCGGGATGCTTTCTGAAATCCCATTTTTCCACTCACTATGCATTCAATAGCATGTTGCATCGATTCTAGTTACCAAATTCCCATGTTCGTCTTTCTTTTCACTATGTTAAGAATTCTCAAAAGAATAAAAAAACAAATCGCAATACATGTGTGGTAAGATGAGAGATAGTATTCCATCACGCCCCTCGTACAATATCTCGTCTTGCCCCACTGACGCCATTTGGCGTGTTCACTGTCGACTGAAGTTCAGGTTATCAATAAAATTACATTAAATCACTGTAAATTTATAATTTAGAGTTGCGGATTATGATTGTAGGAGAGTACAAACGATTAGTAAAATCGTACTCGCCAAACTACAATTAGAAAGGTTGTCCAACAAAATTAGAGCACGGCGTAACGCGCGAAAATTGAGAGAAAAACTTTATAAATTGCAAATGCAGTGCACAACCTGGTTGATTCGACCAACGTGGTTTCTACTTCTCCCAACGCAACTACTTGACTACTTTTCCGCTAGATAATAGCACCCACCTTGCTAGTAGCTTCAGTATTTCATCTTACCCCGATATTCCATCTTGCCCCACCTTCCCCTAAGCATACGCATATACTCGCATATTTAACCTTGTTTATTGTAAAAACAATACATATTAAGTGAAATTAGTATTTAATTTATATCTTCTGCCTTATACTTAAAGATTAAGTGACTTTAGAAGAACAATATTCATTTTAAGCCTAATATTATGACCACTTTACCCCATCTTACTTAAATTGTTCTAACAAATTATTCAAAATAGATTCAGCTAACTGCTAATGAGTAAGAGTTCTTGAGACAAGTAGGAAGCTTCCTGTGCAGTCAATCTGTTCGTAATTCTAACAAACAAAATTTCCCAAGGAAGTTAAAAAAAGGTGTTTAGATTTTACGAATTCTCATATTTACCAAAATATTTTTTTTTACCGAATAAAATTTTGCCAGTTGTAAAATTTTGTATTCAAAATTCTAAATACATTACCCTAAAATAAAATTTTCACATTCATTCGAACATTAATTTCCAAGCTATAGCCATTTATTTGAATTATGACCACTTTACCCTATTGAACACTTTCCCCCACCAGACCCTATTTTCTGTGGCATGCTGTTTTCAAATGATACCCTTTAGGAAACATGGGTCAAATGCCTCATGTGTGAGCTTTGAGCACATAATGATTGCGCAGAACCAGAATCTGATGCCTGGATTTGTGATTTTTGCAAATAATTTGTGTTTCTTTCTTGTTATACCAACGTTTCCAAAGAATCTCATTTAAGTTAAGGTTAAATTTTGATAGTGTTTATAGTATTCCATATATGGAGTACCTATTCCAAATTTAGATACCTTTATCATTATTTAGTTTTTTTTAAATTTGATTTAAAATTAGTGAATGTAACCAAAACTTATTACAAAATAAAGCGTAAATATATGATTATTATTAATGACTACAAAATGTTTTTTTATTTGTAACGTTTGGGCAAATTATGTGCAAAAAACAAATTGGTATTACATATTTCGTCCCTCTCCTCTACATTGGCAATTCTCATTTGCTACTCCGCTACCCAACTTGTTAGGTAACTTTTACTACAATAATTTCAATCAATCTTTGCTAATAATTTTAATATATTTCTGTACATCGGTCCTAATAACTGCAAAAAACGTGTATGCAGTTTGCGTTGCTAATTTTCTTTAAGAAAGATTGTGTTTTTTCACTCGGAGATTAACCAATATTTATGCTTAGTGCAACAAGGAATACTTTCTTAATAATTATGTGCTTAAATAAGTGAGACATAATTATTTTAAAATTTAATTAAAAGTATCAACTTGAAAGAATAAATGTAGTTTATGTAATAGTTTTTTGAATGAGTTTATAGATCGTTCTAATAGTGAATGCGCTTGTGCCGTATCTAATACATTTCTTAAATTCATTTTTATTTTTACAGCCTGGTGAAATTACTTACAAATCGAAGTAAGTAATGTTTTTTTCTATTAAAGTTCGATATTGTAGCTTAATATCTGTGTGGTTATTGCTAAAAAAATCTGTGAAACAAAACGTAGCAATAAGTGAAAAGTTCGAAAGGAAAACAATAAACAATGTTCCCAGCAAACATTTTTATTCATTTATTTATTTCGCATTTCATAACTTCTTTGATTACATTAATCGTATAGCCTTAAATTTAAATAATGTGAATGAATAATTTCGTTTTCTCTTCCTTAAAGCTTACAAATTTAGACAACTATTAATTTTGCAACTAAATTGTAGATTTCAAAGAAATACTTACATTTATAAAACTAAATGGTTATTTTGTTCATATGAATTAGTTTATGACAAAGTAAAGTAGTGTTTTTCGGCACCCCGTTAATCTGCACATTTAACAAACATCCGGTTTACAGGCGGAAATGGACGCATCCATTAGCTTTTAGGGATGTCAGCATTTGCAGATATATGTTAGCCTTTAACTAAGCAGAGTCTCATTCAAATGAGCGGAACACGCGCATCAAGTTTTTACTTTTCCCCTTCATTCAGATAGATTTACTAACTGGACCTATGCCAATTTCATTCAATCGTGGTTGGGCGGCATAATACATCGTTTATATATGCAACGCGCTAATGTTGATGAACAAGCTCCGGTGCCACGAAGCAAAACTCTACCACAGATCTGAAAATTTAAGTTTTTTGTACTTATTTTAAGTAACAAAGTGGAAAATAATGCAATTTTTTAAAAGTATTCAAAAATTGACTTCTATGGCACGTAAAAGTTCTTCGAGAAACTCGAATAAACTTCTAGACATCGAGTTCTCATAGGGTTAGCCAGTTTTCATGTTATAATAGAATCAATGTTAGTGGAAGTAATTTTTTACTTTGATTGTATAAAAAAAATTTAACTTTTTCATTGCTATCTCTCAACAGTAACGAACAGACAAAATCCCAGAAACGTTAAAAAAAAAAAAAAAATCCTTGAAATTGAAAGTCTGATCGAGGTAGTTATGGTTGGTAATGAAGGCAAAAAAAAAAAAAAAAAGGGGGTTCAATAAAAAGTTTTTATTAAAATGTGTCACGTGGAGTAATACACCCTTGTGCGAATTAATGGAATCAAGTTGGGAATTTTTAATTTTCGAATTTTGTGGGTTGTTCAATCTTTGTTTAATAACAGCTGTTTAGCCTACCAGCTGATTAGACGCTACAACCCCACGTTTATATTGTGTTTTGTAAAAGTATTATACATTTCTACATATTTTTGCTGCTTTTTCTCAATCCGGTCACTTTTTATCTTTTTGTTAGCCATGGATATTTCTCCACTGAAGAGGCAGGCCATTCTGACATTGAGTGAAAATCTGATTGCACAACAAAAGAAAAAATAATTTGTGCTTTGCTAAAAACATGGTTTAGAGACCAAGAATTCAAAGAAAAGTGCAAAACTCTAGTTGACTATATGCCCAGTAGAGTGAAAATGATGCTCGACAAAAAGGGGGGGGGGGAAGCATACTAAGTGGTGACTTTGATTTTATAATAAAAAATAAAGGTAATTTTGTTTAAAAAAAATGGCTTGATTTCATTAATTTTACCAAGGGTGTATGTAACTTTGGACACTACTTTCTCACAGAACTATGTTATTACTTAAGTGTTGTCTATCAACACTATTATGTCTTTGATGGTGAAAAATGTCCCACAGCAATGTTATGGATTTTTGATCAATATTTTATTTCAAATTTCATACTTTGCGTGGAAAATAAAACTTTTTTTGGCGAGAATATTACCATAACGACGTCTTTTCACAAAAAGTGATTATTTTTCGCCAAGTTTTTCATGCGTTTTAATGCATTTAGGTACAAAGCGTCGTGGTGCAGTCAGTTCTACGCGCTACTTTGGAGATGTTGGATCAGTATGATTCGAGAACCTATGCTCGCCAAAGTCCGATTCGTGCAGACCCTCGTAAGTAATAGCCAAAGTTAAATATGTTCATTTGTTTATTGTACTGCAAGCATCGGAAGGATTGTTACGCAAAATGCAAGGTGATTAAAAATGATGGGCACAAATTCAAAAAATCCTATTTTTGAAAGTATTGCACATATAACAAGAAGTGATACAGAAATGCACAAAGACATATACAAAGTTTCTTTAAGTGACTTCTTCTAAATGGGTACACGACAAACGTCTAATCTGTAATCCAGTTCTCTCTACCCGCCATAAGTTTTTTTTTCGTGGAATTATGTCAAAAATTCTGTTTGTCAACTCAGGAAGCCAAGAATACTGCAGAAACTTCAAGAACATATTTTTGCCGCATTAAACGAACCATTCTCAGTATGATGATACTCCTAAATATGTGGAAACAACAGGATTACTGGTTAGATGTTGTCGTGTAACAAAAAGCTCCAACATTGAGCATTTGTTAAAGGGGTGTTCAAATGAAAAGGTGTCAAACGTCACAACAATGCAACTGCTAATACATTTTGCGTTTGCCTCTATAAGAGAATCTGTTCGCTAGCGAGACAACTGGGGTGCGATTGAAGTTCCAGCGTGGAGCACGCTCGCATGCGCAGGAGAGATCCAGAGTATTTTACAAAGAGCACCGCCCAATTAATGCGGCAGTGCATGTGAGGGCAGGATGGCGTTCAGATAGCAGGAGAAACATTAACTCTGACAATTGTTTACTTGTATATAATATATAACTTGATATATACTCTATAACTTGTTTTCTGTAATCAACGTAAGTCAAATTACTTGCTACCAAATTTTGTTTTGAAAATAACGTTCACGTTATGGATAGAAGAAGATATAAAGGAAATTTAAAATTCTCGTTTGAAAAATTTGCACTCCAAAACCTACGCAGATTCACCAAGAACAAAGTGCCAGGGCTTTTTCCGAAGGGCGTGGTTTTGTTCCATGATAACGCGTGGCCACACGTCTCCTTGGTCAAGTTGGAGCAACTTTATCCAACAGCCTTACAGCCTGGACATGCTGCCCTGCGGTTTCCATGTGTTTCGTCCATTGAAAAAGCATCTGAAAGAGAACCGGTTCAACTCGGACGACGAACTTGAGGACACCGAAAAGGACTGGGATTCGTGACAGCCACAGAAATGCTGGGAACAAAGAATCCTTCTTTTATCTAATTTCATCCTTCTTCTAGTTCATCAGTGTTATAGTTGTGATTAGGCCTATGGTACATGCTTTGAATCGGTCTTCATTTAGACCCACAGTACCGTTTGATACCTTTTCATTTGAACATTCCTTGTAATTGAATATTTTGCACGGTTTGCTAACACGTTGCACATTTGTGCAATAAAGCTTTACTGAGGGGGGAAAAAGTGTATTTATTTTCGAATTCATGTATCAATTACTCGTATTGTAATATATGTATAATATGTTCAATAGTTTCAAAGATTATGTTTTGATGTCTGATCCATCTCATCCTGTATTTTATTCATTAATTATTATGTCTGATTAATTAGTTTTCCTTACAATACACTGAAAAAAATGTTTTTCTGAAATTGTACTGCAAACTCATTTTTTTTTTTTTAAATGCAGGTGGTTTCATTGCTGCTGGGGCTGATCTATTTAAACCAGGCGTATGACCAGAATGGTATCATGAACTTAAACGGTGCTCTTTTCCTTGCTCTGACTAACATCACCTTTCATAACCTGTTTTCTGTAATCAACGTAAGTCAACTTACTTGCTACCAAATTTTGTGTCGAAAATAACATTGGCATTATGGATAGAAAAAGATGTAAATGAAATTTTAAAATTATCGTTTAAAAAATTTGCAAATGCATCTTTTATGTTTTGTCGAAGATTAAACCATTTCATAGGGGGGTGGAAATTTCATATGGGTACGGAATATTTATAAATTATCTTTTAGTTTTGAAATACAATCCAAATCAGGCCAACGCATTTGGTCGTGGTGCACTTTAGGATTGTTGGTGATCGTCCTTGGATGACTTCAAAACTGGATGAAAACAAGAAACACCTGGATTGCATTCACATTTTTCTTTTCGTGAAGCATCGTTGTTTGTTTGCAATAAATAATAAATTTCAGCTGAAAGTTAGTTCCAAAGTAGCCGATAAGGTGCGTATTGTGGGAGACTTAATTTGCTAGTTTCGGTTACTACCCTCTTCATTTCTTACGAATTCAATGCTCTCAAATCTTCAACCGAGCTCCAACAATGCTGAAGAGCACAATACAAATTATGTTAACTATTTAGGCTTCACCTCAACGATGAAACCACTTATAAAGCTTTCTTATCATCAAGACGTTACGTATTCTACTTTTGTTGTTGTTGGCGTGTCTGTAATAAACTACTACGGAGAGATTGGTGCGATTGCCTCGAAAAGTTGGACTTCTAACAGATACGACAGCGCAAGAAAGATTTACAGCACATGTAAAGGAAATAACACCCATGGCACCGGCGGGAATCGAACCCGCAACCTCCGACATATGATGCGACGCTTCTACCATAGAGCCACGGAGGCTCCTACGTATTTTACTGAAAATCTGAAATCAAGTGACATACCATCCCTTCTCGAGCGAGTGTAGCTTCACACGAATACCTTTAGTACAGACTTTTCCCAACGACGATTGGATTTTTTGCTTCCCTGAAGCAAGTGTGTGAAATTGCATTTTTAAATTTTTGTGTTTCACATTTTAGTGCTAATACTTGGAATGTGACAATAAAAATGTCTGTGTTTCCCTGAGATAGAAAAGAAAGTATTTGCATTGTCTATTGTGGAATGCGTAGGGACTTACAGTGCTGGCCAAATTATTAGACTAAGGCTGTTTTTAAAGCAAACTCTTCATTTATTACATACCTATAGACGCATTAACGAACATTGAAATAATTATCTAATATTTAGTATGCATTCCCTTGTTCTTGATGAGCATTTTAAGTCTTTTTGGCATACTTTTCACAAGGTTTACACCATTTCTTAACTTTTTAAAAAAGGAGGTAAAGAATTGTTTATGCTCACTATTATATATACTCACATACACATATTTACTAATTACGTAAAACTAATTTTAAATATAACAGAACGCACTACTAAAAAGAACTAGGGAACTGTTTAAGCTGATTGAGGTTATGTTCCTGGTAGGTAGATAAATAAAGAACATAAACAAAGCAGATAGTGCTGCCACCTGCCAACATTAAATTATGCTAAAATAACGTAAAATCAGTGTACAGTATGTACTGTACTTTAACAGTAAAATAAATAGTATTTTAGTACAAATAGTGTACAAAAAGCAAAAAAAAAAAAAAAAACTCTTTAGTCTAATGATTTGGCCAGCACTGTAATTGTTTTAACTTGGTGAGGAAAAAATCTAAGCTATTTATATTAGAAACTCCTGAGTAAACAAAAAAAAAAGCATTCATTGCTTAGACATTCAGAACAACAAAAAAATTATGCTGTATTCACATTGTAAAAATTCAGTTTCTCTGTTATTTTGAAAATGTTAAGTTTTATTATTGGGGGGAGGGGGGAGGATATGAAAACATTACAGTTTTCTGATTTTGCTGGAAATTGTAGAAACAGAGCAAAATTTATCACGTGCTTTTTTTTTCATCTTTTCCTTTTTCTGGTCTTTTGAAACCCCGAAAACAAACTCTTCTCTAAATGATAACATCAACGATAGTTAATCACAAACACTTCCAAGCATGTTTCAGTGGGTTAATTTTCAAATACATTCAGGGGTGTGCACAGAAATTTTGGGGCCCGTCACAAATGACTTTTCCGGACCTCCTCCATATTGTTTACCCCTATATTTCATGCCTAGTTTTAAAAATATTGGGCCTCCTTCGGGCTCGGGTCAACAGGTGTCCCTTTACGCCCCTGAATATATTGACACATTAGGTTTGACACAATTTGAAATATTTTGTTGTTATAAACATTAAAACTTTCCCGGGAATAAGTTACTTACAATTTACAGCTTTCTAACCAGATGATTATTTGTGAGTTAATTTACTTAGATTTTAGAAATTCCACAAAACGTCTTGGCAAGTCACCGTTTTTCTCATGAGTGTTAATTTAATAAAACATTCTGTAATTTCCTTTCTGAAAATAAATAATCGAACAAATATTGTTAATACTATCCTTAATACTCAGCAATAAGTGAAAATGGTATAAATATCTATTAATTTAAGAAATTTTAAGTATTTGTATAACTATTTTTCTCATGAGTGTCCTTTGTTTCCTAAATAATGGGCAAAATTCGCGATAAAACATACAAATGTTTCCATTGCAATTACCATGAATAGCTAAAAAATTTCAATATTGAAACCAATTTTTAAAGATTAAAGAAAACGTTTATTAATAGAAATGCTGCATTTTAGCTATAGTAACTGATATGGAATACTAATGATAAAGAATTGTACCAATTATATGGAATTTGCCAATGATATAGAATTGTAGCAATGCTAAAGAATACTAATGATAAAGGATTTATCCACATTTCTTAAATAATGCCAGATAATAATTTAAAAAAAACATTACAGCTAGTTTATTCATTGAGAGTATATAAGAGTACATTGCAAATCATGATCGTATAGTTTAAAATGTTAAAGATTAAGAAATGGCCATTTTGAAAATGTGATATTAAAAGATGCTGATCAGCACATGTATGGTACACAAGAGTAAAACATTGTTTAAGACAATTACTATTCAAATAAACTCATATTTTATAAAACAATGATCAATGGAGTCAAAAAAATTACATATTACAATTTGTTGATCAGTGAAATTGCAAAAAAAGTTGTAGAGTCAAAAAATTGGATTATACGACCTGTCCGATGTAATACGTGAAGAATGATGGCATGTTTGCCATCTTTTTTTTAAATACCAATTTGCAAAAGTTCGGAGATGGCGAAGCACTCGATTTTTTATAGAAAATTTTGAAATCGCCCCGCACACGATTTCATTATATATTATTTACTTAGATGTCGTCATCTTCAATGTATTAGACAGGAGGTTTCAACGGATTAAGTTGGATGCCGATTCACGATCGTCTCACAAACAAAAATCTGGTGTTCTAGTAGGCATCAGCCTCAGCTCAAAAAAAAAAAAAAAAAAAAAAAAAAAACATCCAGCGAAACCCCCGAACACCAATCAAGTCCGGGAGTCGCCACACGAACAACTTTTTTTTCGAACTACATTTTCATTCGATCTGATCCAAACTGCCGCCACATGGGAAAAAAAAAACAGCATGATGTGATTCAGTTAACTGAGTGGTTGCAGTTATTGGCGGCGTGCAACCGTAGGAGCGAAAATGCGAGGCTGGTGACTGGAGGTGCGTTTCACGTGGAGGTCGAACCGCGTTTGGAGGCGGGTGTGACGAACAGGATTGTCACAGTAACACTCATGGGATATGAACTCGTTAAATTTTTTATTGTACTCGTAGGGTTTTGGCTGCAATTCCTCTAAAATATATAGCTATGTGAGTACCATATCTTAAGAATTAGAGTTGTTCCTAAACAACGCGCACCAATTTCATTTTCACAAACATTAACTTTGTGTCAATGTTAATTCTTCAATTTTTAACAAATGTGAATTTTATATATATATATATATATATATATATATATATATATATATATATATATATATATATATATATATATATATATATATATATATGACCAAAAGTATTGGGGCACTTTCAAAAATTCCCATTTTGAAAGGATTTCTCGAGAAATAAATAACCAATTGCTTTGTAACTTTTGTCACATAAAAGGTATGTTCTAACTGACATTTTCCATTGAAAGCTATATCACGAATGCATTTAGTGGACCAGCAACAAATTTTGGAAAACAAAAATGTTTTTTAATCATCGTCACCTTACTATGTACATTTATTTTAAGTACTTTTGAGAAAATATCAATGATATTCATGAAAATATAAGCATTTCTTTCATAACTACGAATTTTAATTAAAGCTTTTTGGCTCAAAACACGCAAAGTTTTGAATCAAAAGTTGCTAAACTTTCAGAAAACTTCACAGCACACTGTAAAAACGATTCAGAAACGTTCCTGGAAAATAATAGGCAGCTGATGTGCCCAATTTCAACCAGTAACATATCTTACAAGAACCAGGAACGTTTTCCCGATAAAAGTCAGTAACCTTCCTGAAACCTGGGAAATCTCCCCTGTTAAAGCCAGTCGTGAACCTTTTAGAACAATTGAATAGGTTTAATGCATTTGATTAAAACCTTTCTGGTTTACCAGGAAAACTCCAGAAGCATTAGCGCAAACATGGCCAAAGCTAAGCGATTAATTGCAAGCAAGAAACAAACATATTCCTTGCCTACCTCGTAACGCCTGCATCTATCTAGTGACTTATTTGCTTCCATTAGGAGCTTAGTCAATCCAGACGGGCAGTAATTAAGCTAAAGCCGTTACACTTAATAAACACTCTCAGTCAACTTTTAAACTGGTAGCAAAAAAACATTTTTCGCACCAGTCTGCATTCGTGCATCTTTTAGCAATTCAGGAAACTTTTTTGCGAAGATACTTGATTTTGCGGGGAAATAGGTGAAAACCTCTGAAATCCCGAAACGTTCCAAGGAAATAACCAGTAACGTTTTGGAATTTTTTTACAGTGCATACAAGAGAAGTATAAAACTAAAATTTAAAAGTTGAAAATTTAATGAAATATGAACGTTTAAAGCAATTAATTTTTCTCTGTTCATGCGCAAAAGATAGCAATTCCAACTTATATTAAAATTTTAGTTCAATATCTTAAAAATTCAAAAGTTATCAGCGTTCTAATACGTTGAACTTGAATAGCTCTTGGGCATACTACAAATCGTGAGGGATCGTTCGCAAATTATCTGTTTTATCAAGAATGACACTAAGCGATTGCAAGCAAATGTTGCAAACTTACGAACGTCTCCTAACGAGTCGTCGCCTATCCAAGATATATTCGAATTCGGCTCATTATATCGCTGGTAACATAGAAGAATTCGTCGCTGGAATTAATTCTATCGGTGTGTTTGAAAATTTAGTTAGGTCTTTCGGTTCCTTAACAAAAAATACATCGCTGCCTAATTGTATATTTCTATACTTAAAAAAATATTACAAAATAAATGGGTAACACCCGTGAGAGATGAATAAAATACTCTCCATACTGAATTGTGCATTTCAATCTACAACATATAAGGAATAAATATATCTACTTTTAGATTTACACATTCTAAGAAGAAACAAATATGGCTCCCCTAACACTGTTGCTAACTACGATAAAGAAATATTTTGCACATAAAAAAAATATTTAATTCCCCGCGGTAACACTCATGCGTTGCACTTAAGGACACAAACTGCATTGAAATTTTAAAATGATAGATTGGCAGTCCAGTAAAATCAATTTCAGCTGTGTCTAAGTCACAAATGATACTTCTTTCTTCAATGCACAAAAAATAAAAAGGCTGATTGAAAACGTACAAAAAAGAAAGTTTATGCGAACTTTCTAATCAGGACAAGGAAATTTCCATTACTAACTAACTAAAGTAGTAAAAAAAGGCTTATTAATTTACAACCATGAAAATAGGCACTTAATGTAATGAAGTTAATGTTAAACAATACCTCACTACGGGATTATGCAATGTCAAAAAAAAAATTTTTATCAACATAAAATTTAACGGAAAAAGTCCGGTCACCAAACTGTTAATCGTTTTGAAAATCACCCAGTGCTCTTTTAATTTGATTAATATTGCAGTAAAATTTGTCAAATTTTGTAGTAATGCTGTGTACCGTTTTGATATAACTCTGACTTTATGCTTAATTACCCTGCACAAACATAAATATTTCAAATTTTTTCTTGGCTGTTTTCGTGATGACGTTTGAGCAAAGAACAAAATTATTAACATTTGTTTCATATGATCATTAAACTCAAACAAATCAAATGCTCGTCAAGAACCGAGTACATCAAGGGTGCCAACTTTAGTTATAGTGCCGTAGTTCCTCTCATTTTGACATTAATTAATTAGTAAAAATCTTATTTGCAGACATTTTGCTTAGAAAAACCCATTTTCTTGCGAGAACATTGGAATGGAATGTACAGAGCCGATGTTTACTTTTTATGCAAGACCATTGCAGAGGTAAGAGAGCTTGTTCTAAAAATCTCTCAAACGTAAATAAAATCATACATGAATAAAAAGTCTAACAATATGTATTACGTAATAAGCTGCTAGTAACCAACCTTAAGCGAGAGCTAAGGCAGAACTATAGTCATATACCGACAGCCAGTTATGAAATACAGAGACTGCAGTTTCATCCTTGTTATGAACTCATCAGTCTGAAATAGTCAATTATATACAGTGATAGCCAATCAGTCATTAAGTCAGTTAGCAATCTACAGAGTTCCCACAAATAACTGACGGCAAAATTCATTTGTGCGTAATTTGCATTCAAGATGTTCTTTAGTTTTGGCAACACTTAATAGTTTTAGTTTAATTAATTCTATGAGCAATAGCGCAGACAATTTTTTGAATTAAAATCCGTTTTATTCTTTGCATTATCAAGATGGATGCTAAACGACGTTTGATTCTCAAATTGCATTTAAAAGGTAAGTGGAATTGTGATTTTTTTTAAAAATTGAAGTATTTAAATGTGTCAAAGAGAATAATTGAAAGAACTTTAAAACGGTTTAAAGAAACAGGTAGTGTAGAAGTAAGGCATAGTGGTGGAAGAAAACGCAGTGCTCGATCAAAAAAATTAATAAAATATATCCGCGAAAGAATTCGAAGAAATCCTGCACAATCTGCCCGAAAAATTTCACGATACCTAAATTTATCAAAAAATATGGCTGGAATCATCATAAAACAGGATTTAAAATTAAAAGCTTACAAGAAAATAACAGTCCATGGATTAACAGAGAAAAATAAAGTTGAAAGACTCAGAAAATGTAATTATCTGCTGAAAAGACACGCTTCTAATGGGAATTTTTTCGGATGAGAAGTTATTTTTGCAACAAGCATCTCATAATAGGCAAAATAACAGGATTTATGCAACACCAATACAGAATATCAGTTCAACTAAAATTGTTCAGAGGTTCCAGAAACCATTTTCAGTAATGATTTGGGGTGCTATAAGCAAGAGAGGAAAACTGCCCCTTCTTTTTATTGAAAATGGTGTGAAAATTGACAAATATTATTATTTACAAAAAGTATTAAAATCTCACATGATTAAAGAAGCCCAAAAATCATTTAAAAAGGATTCATTCACATTTCAGCAAGATTCGGCACCCGCCCACAAAGCAAAGATTGTTCAACAATGGTGCAAACAGAATTGTCCATGTCCATCCTTTATTTCCACAGAAGAATGGCCTGCATCCAGTCCTGATCTCAATCCACTGGACTATTGCATATGGAGATATATGGGGAATCAATTGAAAAACCTAAAACCTATGTCCACAATTAAATTTAAAAATTCACTACTAAAGATAGGGAATGAAATTCCGTTCTCTGAAGTGCATGTCGCACGAAGGCCTTTCCAAAAAGATTGTGATCTGTGATTACAGTTAAAGGAGCGATAATAGAAACAATTGCTTAAACATTGATCAACAATGATGTTACTTTTATTTAACATTTATTTTATCATTATAGAAAAACTTGTATTACAGTAATACATTTTTTTTAAACCGTCAGTTATTTGTGGGCACCCTGTAAACCCATCAAACTCATTAATAGCTGAAATCCAACTAATAAATCACGGTTCTACAAAAACTTCTTTGATTAAAGGTCATTCAAAATCTGCTAGAAACAACAGAGCAGATTTTCTGGCAAATCAAACAGCAAATGGATTCTTAATACCAACAAAACAACAATATTTACCACATCCAAGACGTTTGGCAAAACAGAAATTTTTACAAGATCTACTGACTGCTTGACAAGTACGTTGGGATCAAAACTTTAACAGGAAGAGAAATCTACAAAATCCGTTATAAAGTTAAATTTACTCCTTTGAATTTGAATAGACATGAAGTATTTTTCTTTCCTAGCCATGGCCCTTTCCCTTCTTTCTTAAAAAGATTCCATATTATAAATACTGATCTCTGCAGATGCAAAACAACCTGAAATCCTCAGAATGACATTCAACATTGTATTCACACTTCCTCATTCCATCTTCGTTCTTCAGGCAATTGGACTCAAGACTTAAACTAGTATGTTGTGGCCATCACGAAACTTTCTTCTATATTTTTCTTTTTTTTTCTGATCCCTCCCCATGCTTGACGAGGAAGCAATATTCCCAACAAAAACAAAATTACACATGCAAAAACTTGACTACCATCCCAATGTCTGAATTATTGCAAAAGCAAAGCAAAGAGCGAAAATTGAAAGTTATTTTAAAAGCCTTGCTTGAATTAATTACAAATATTTTATTTGTTAACAAACATAAGATGGCAACAGTTAAAAATTTTAAATCATTGAGATAATATTTCCGATCATTTCCATTCAATTAAAATCACGAGAAATACGCAGACGACAATCTATTACGATTTATCTTTCTTATTGTTGCATTAATAAAGCTATTTTTATCCAAAAAAAAAATCAACACCTCTTGGAGCGATTGGCGTCAAAATTGAACCAAAGCCTGTTTACATATGGATTCACATATATTCCAAATTTCAACCAGAACGTAGCATTACTTCTTGAGATAGGGCACTCACAATGGAAAAAAAGAACGGGCGATTGCGCTACCCCCTTTTTAGCTGTTGACACCAAAATAAAATCAGCTCTTATACCCACTAAGGACTACTTGCCGATAAATTTTTCTTTCATTCTGTTCATTATTTCTTGAGATACAGCAGTCACAATTGACGACAAAAAAACGTTCTATAGCTCAACCCCTGTTTGAGATATTGACACCAAAATTGAATCAGCACCTGTTCCTGTTAATGGCAACATATGGACCAAATTTTGTCTGATTCCGCCAGTTACTTCCTGAGGAATAGCAAGCACGCGTAACTCAAAAAACGTCCCATTGCTCCACCCCCCTTGGAGGAATTCGCGCCAAAAACCAATGGGCACAAGTTCACATAGGGGCACATATGTGTACCAAATTTCGTTCGATTTCATGCAGTAGTTTTTGTTGTAGAGCGGCCACAAAAAACTGGTCACACACAGACGTGACACACACACATACACACATACATACACACACACATACATACACACACACAGACAGACAGACATTTTCCAAAAATAGTCGAAATGGACTCAGCACACCTCAAAACGTTCGAATCCGTCAAAATTCGAAATTCGAAAATTTGCACGAATCCAATACTTTCTTCTATGTATTAGATATAGAAGAAAGTAAAAACTATAACTTGTTTCCTGCAGCAAAAAAGAAAATTACCAAACCTATTTCTTTTTTAATTGACCACGAACATTTTCTTTTTGAATAAGTTTTTAAATTTCAGTACTATTAACTGCACTTTTTAAAAATTATTTTTTATTATTGTTATTATTATTATTACTATCATTTTTACTTTCTTCTATATCTAATATATAGAAGAAAGTATTGGATTCGTGCAAATTTTCGAATTTCGAATTTTGACGGATTCGAACGTTTTGAGGTGTGCTGAGTCCATTTCGACTATTTTTGGAAAATGTCTGTCTGTCTGTGTGTGTGTATGTATGTGTGTGTGTATGTATGTGTGTGTGTATGTATGTGTGTATGTGTGTGTGTCACGTCTGTGTGTGACCAGTTTTTTGTGGCCGCTCTACAGCAAAAACTACCGCATGAAATTGACCGAAATTTGGTACACATATGTGCCCCTATGTGAACTTGTGCCCATTAGTTTTTGGCGCGAATTCCTCCAAGGGGGGTGGAGCAATGGGACGTTTTTTGAGCTACGCGTGCTTGCTATTCCTCAGGAAGTAACTGGCGGAATCAAACAAAATTTGGTCCATATGTTGCCCCTAACAGGAGCAGGTGCTGATTCAATTTTGGTGTCAATAGCTCAAACGGGGGTTGAGTTATAGAACGTTTTTTATCGTCAATTGTGAGTGCTGTATCTCAAGAAATAACGAACGGAATCAAACAAAATTTTTTTGACAAGTAGCCCTTAGTGGATATAAGAGCTGATTTTATTTTGGTGTCAACAGCTAAAAGGGGGGTAGCGCAATCGCTCGTTCCTTTTTTCCATTGTGAGTGCCCTATCTCAAGAAGTAATGCTACGTTCTGGTTGAAATTTGGAATATATGTGAATCCATACGTAAACAGGCTTTGGTTCAATTTTGACTCCAATCGCTCCAAGAGGTGTTGATTTTTTTTTTTTTTTTTTTTGAATAAAATTAGTTTTATTAATGCAACAATAAGAAAGATAAATCGTAATAGATTGTCGTCTGCGTATTTCTCGTGATTTTAATTGTATGGAAATGATCGGAAATATTATCTCAATGATTTAAAATTTTTAACTGTTTCCATCTTATGTTTGTTAATAAATAAAATATTTGTAAATAATTGAAGTAAGGCTTTTAAAGTAACTTTCAATTTTTGCTCTTTGTTTTGTTATTACAAAAATTCAGACATTGGGATGGTCGTCAAGTTTTTGCATGTGTAATTTTGTTTTTGTTAGGAATATTGCTTCCTCGTCAAGCATGAGGAGGGATCAGAAAAAGGAAAAATATAGAAGAAAGTTTCGTGATGGCCACAACATACTAGTTTATTTTGGCATTAATCATTTTGAAAGCAATCAAAAGAGACAGAAATTGATATTTTTAATCTTTTTTCTTTTGTTATGTTTTCGTTTTATTTTTTATTGATCTTTTTTTTTCTGTAAATATATATATATATATATATATTTACAGAATTATATATATATATATATATATATATATATATATATATATATATATATATTTTTCGAACAAAATATTTTTTTTCTGTATTATATCAAAATTGAATGTTTCCCATGCGGATGTTTGCAAATTTTCACATACGTCATCCCATAATTTGTTAAAGTTAACATTGTTGAATATGTACAAAGAGATGGCGTATTAAAATTAAAAAAAAAATCGTCCTCAAGCAATGGTGCAGCTAAATTCGTAGAATAAAGACAATAGCTTCAAGGACAAAACTGAAGTCTCTGGATATCATAACCGGGCATTCGTTACATGCATACAGTTCTGCCATAGGGCTTAAGGGTGCTCTTCACTGAGAGTCTGAAAGATTCGGATCTAATGTTAACCTACGGGGGAAAGTTGGAGCTTGTTTTACAAATTCCTGTAAAGTTTTCGGATCCGTTTTTTTTTCTGAGTATTTTTCAAGACCATGTCTGTTTCTTTTAGTTTTTACTTTTTTGATGTGTCCATTCTCCGATTTTTTAAAATTCGAGAAAAAATGAATTTCTTCGAAAATGAGGTACTGTTGGACATTTCGCTCTGTAAAACATCTGCAACTCGTGCTATCGAAATTTTAAGAACGCCCTGACACGCAAAATATTTCCAGCTCTCTTTTGAGATCTTGTTTGAAATAATGCGACCATTTTTTAAACAAATATCATGTTCTAACTATTGAAAAAAATTTCAAAATACGTTCACTTTTTGCATTTGCCCCGCCCTAGAATAGTTACCTCCCCTTTTGAGGGGTAAAAGCTAATGGGGTGTAAGATTTATTACCCTCTCATTAGTTCCCCTCAATGACCTCCGCTGGACGTCCTTTCTTCTTTCCTCTTTTCCTAAGGCTTTCGTGAAGAATCAAGTGCTTTTGAAAGTGAATCCATGTAGATGCGTGCTATTAGCTGTTAAATTCGCAACATCTGCTTTTTTTCAAATTTGTGGTTTGAAAAGAAATAGATTTGAAAGGAATATTTCTGAGTCAAATTGTTTATTTACAATATAATGAACATTGTTACAATGCTGTCGAATGCGAAAAGTTGACATTTTTCCCTTCCAGTAGAAAAATATTTTTATATATAGATTAAATCGTATTCCAGATACTGGGTATTTTGCATCGTTTTACATGTGTTTTATGTTACTACAAATGGTACACACATAAAGTGCTTTCCACAGCTCAACAAACATTTTTGAAAATTATTTGTGTCTTTAAGAGCCAGACCCGTCAAATTTCTTTAGAAGGTTAGGGAGGTGGAAAATTCAATAGCGGAAAACATTCCGTACACCAACATACTCATTAAATACATAGAAAATCATGAAAAATATATTAGCAATTTAATATGATTCAGTTAATGTAAAAAACACACCGTGGTAGAATTACTAAGCATTGTATGTATTAGTTTTAATGACGTTTTCAGCCTTATGTTGCCGACAAAGCTAACTAAAATGTGAACAATATAGAATGGGGGTTACAAATTTTCACTGTTTTCTATTTTCATTCTCAGAAGCTAGATCAACATTTTAATACAATGTAGAAAAATTAATTACAGGCATAAAGGTTTTCAGGTCACATAAGCACCCCCCCTTAAAAAAACATCATTAAAGATCGTCTTAAATTTCGTTTTTATGGCTTTAATTTCAAAAAATTTCGGGAAGGGAGTTTGTGAAAAGTCCTTCTTTGACCATAAAAAAAAAAAAAAAAAAAAAAGTCGTCTAAAATTGCATTTTTGGATTTCAAAAACCTGCATGTCCCCAACGTTAATGAAGATGGCCTACAATCATGTTTATAACACTTTAAAAATTTTGCCTCCCCCCCAACATCACACTAAGACTGCGTTTTTACACTATTTCGAAAAATTCCGGGGAAAGCTTCCGAACTCCCCGTTTCCTAACAGAATTGAAGAACCTGAAATTGTGTTTTTGGCGTTTCAAGTTCAAAAATTTGCTGGTGGAAGATCACAGGACCTCTTACTTACTTCCAAATACTACCAGAGATCGTCTAAAAGTGCATTTTGAAAATTTTTATTTTCGAGAAAATTAAAAGGCATAGCCCCCAAACAGAGTGCTTGGGAAAATAGGGAGTATTTCTGAGTAAATAGTATGCTTACGATAAAGATCATGTTAATTAAATATAGAAATGGTTCCCTCTCCTAAACAAGAAGCTAAATCCTTTCTCTCGCTGTATTTACATATTACTAGGAGTCAATAGAATAGAAAATGTGGGATCTCAAAAAAGATTTTTGTTCTATACGAATGAAAATTACTTGATAATCATTGGATTAGAACATTCATTTTATTCTGTGACTGAAGACAGGATACGATAATTTTTCGGCACAGAAGTGCGTAACACAGAACTTAAAAGAAAAAGTTTGTCTTGTTTGTTTTTTTTTTTAATTGTGAACCCTTACTTGTACCTATAATTGCTTTCCTAAATGTAAGCTGTTCATTTTCATTTTTGTTTCAACTTTATGTATTTCCTGCAAATCTGTTTCTTGCCCTTTTTTTTATTTTTTATTATTGATTCATTAAATGCAAGATGCATGAAAACGAGGCAGAGCGATAAAAACTTTAAAATCTGGCAGAGCGAGGCGTTGAGATTTTTTTCATCTAAGTATTTCGAGATTTTTTTTTTTTTTTTTTTCAGGCAGATATACATGTAGGTAATATTTTCGTGCCTTCTGAGAAAAAGGACAACCCTTAATATTTATTATGACAACTAACGAGGATCAGACACCAACAAGACTCATTAGAAAATTTTAATAAAAACTCAATGTGTTGAAGTAGAAGCACTATATACACTATATGACCAAAAGCATCGGGACACTTTCAAAAATTCACATGTTTAGGGATTTCTCGAGAAATAATAGACCAATTGCTCTATAATTTGTTTTGCATAAAATGTATACTCTAGTTGTCATTTTCCAATAAAAATTAAGTCTGCTATTCATTTAGGGGACCGACAACAAATTGAGTAAAAAAGTTTTTTGTATAATTTTTCATTGCAAATTGCTGGGAATAAGCTATAATTTTCAGAAATGAGTTAAAAATCTATCAAAAACTTATTTTTATATTTTTGTGAAAGTATCTCTTATACCCATGGAAATATAAGCATTTCTTTCAAAAATGCAAAATTTTTTTGAAGGTTTTCGCCTTATATTACGCAGAGTATTTCGTCAAACGTTACTAAACTTTTAAAATATTTGACAGCATTTTAGAGAAACATAATAATAAAATTTGAAGTTAAAATATTGAAAATTTGTTGAAATATGAACAGTTAAAGCTATTAATTTTTCACTGCGCAGACACGAAAGATAGCAATTTATAACGTTCATAATTCAAAGCTCAGATACATCCTACAATCCATGAAAAAAATTCCACCGCAATTTCTTTAAATTTTAAAAAGTTATCAGCAATCTAATGAGCCGAATTTCTATAATTCTAGGATAGGCGACGAATGGTAAGGAATTGTTAGCAAACTGGCAACACTTTCCTGCCATCGTTATAGAGTGATTCACGATAAGAACAGATTATTTGTTGCTGGTCCCCTAAATGAATATCAGACTTAATTGTTATTGGATTTGACGTCTGGAGTATACTTTTCCTGAGAAAAAAATTACAGAGCAGAGAGCAATTGGTCTTTTATTTTTTGAGAAATCCGTAAAATTGTGAATTTTTGAAAGTGTCCCAATACTTTTGGTCATATAATGCATGTAATACCTCATGTATTTTGCCGAATTTAGTAACTGGGAATCTGAGACTCTAAAAGTGCTAGGTTTAGTTTTATTGCAAAATTTCAACGCAAGATAGTTTACAAACATTGAGAGTGGGGGAAGGAGTGATTTTTGCCTTTGAGCTTGGAGCAGGGTGAGCACCCTTGCATACAAAGATCAGAGAAAAATCTTTAATTTTTCAAATTCAGGAAATCCTTATCCGTAGCCGTCCGCGACTTTGCCGTTGTTATGCTCAATTTGAAAGAACTTTCACCATAACAACCCCTTGAGAAATGCTATCGTAGCCTTCTCATCTGCATATAGTACTTAGATAAATAAATAAATATTTTTTCAAAAAGAAAAGGATTCAAAGATAAAGATTAGGGGAATTTTCTGGTCACCAGTGGTGAGAAAAGGCATTTATAGTAGCCACATTTTTTTCTAGTCGCCACTACATTTGTAAAACAGGTAACTAACCAACAAAGTAGTATTTAATTTAGCACTAAAATATAAATATTATCAGTTCAAATAAAGGTTAATGTAAGTAATTAGTGGCATTAATGTTTATTGTACAATCAAGTATTAACTATGCAAAGAGGATCTAGTTTCATTTTTAAGAATGTTTTCTGCTAACTCGGATGGGGTTGGGGAGAGTGGCAAACAGGCAGAGGAAGTGAAAGAATTTCGCCAACCGATAACTAGTTAGTCCCCAATTTTATTCGGCACTCGATTTTTCAGATTTATTAAGTAGGATCATCCATTTTTAAAGAATATTTTTTTGTTAGAATTTGGAGTTCATTTCGTTAAAATTCAGTGTGGTCATGTAGGCTATCTTTTTTTTTCCTTCCTTTTTTGATATTATCAATTTTCAATAACGAACATTTTTCTAAAAATAAAACGAATTTATAAATTTATTTATTGCAAATATTCATTCATTCGTTAATTTTTCCTAGATGAGATCAGGAACCGTATTAATGGGGAAAAAAATCTTCGTTTCAAAAATTAATTTTAGTGCGAATGCAAATAAATTAATATCACAAGCGGGATTGCAAAATGCCGCGCCTTTTACACTGAGTAATTTTTCTTTTACCTATGTAGTCAAGACTCAAGAGGGAAAGAACTAGAATTTCCTTGGAAGGGTCTGTAAAAAGCTGCGGTTTCATTTCGCCGTCAGCTATTACCTCCTTCGACTACTCTGCACAGCAGGGGAGCGTCCGGTCTGTCCCCCTGCAAAATGTGACAGGTCACATGATCCACACTTTCATCGGCCACCGCTCGTTCTATTGGTTGTTGAAGTGTCAATCACTTCACTGATGAACATTGCTTTCGTTTAAAGAAAAAGCCCATTTTCAAGCGAGATCGTTTTTCTTCCCCACTGAAGAGCAGCCTTAAGGGTGGTAACTTACAGCGTGTTACTCAAAGCTTATCCCTTCATTTTACGAGCTAAGCTGCACCATTGCTTGCAGACTCTCGCTGGTGTGTTAAACTAATTTTAGCTACCAGTTTGAAGGTAATTTTAGCTTCAAAGAAAGAATATTTGCTTCCAGTTCGGGTTATTGACTATTTCAGTTTGATGATTTCATAACAAGGACGAAACTGCGATCTCTGGATGTCGTAACCGGTTTGTCGGTATATGCATTTAGATATGTATTATATGCAAGTGCTGTTTTAAATTTTTTATCTTGCTAATTGGACTTAGTGCTGATTGTAGCATAACAAGTTGCTAGATCCTGATGTTAAAAAATAGACATAATGCCCCTTAGATTCCAGGTACTCCTGAAAAAGCTCCTAAAAGAGCTTTATAAAGGAATTATGTACACTTTAGAACAAAAACAAAATATAGTATGAAACTAATGAAACTTTTTTTTAGGCTCCATTCATCATATTGATGACAGCTATGTTTGTGAGCATTTTGTACTGGCTTATTGGTAAGATTTTTAATTTTTTTTACTGCAACATTTTTTTGACTGTATGTTTGGACTCTGTTCAACTTGAAAATACGAACAATACCAAATTGGACATAAATACACAGATTGCCTTCTCCCCTCCAAAAAAATTTTCTGTATATGAAGTTATGCGGCCTATCCGCTGAACTAATCAAACCAAAGATTAGATAAAGTTAATTAACCAAGCTAGTCGGTTTGGTAAATTAACTTTGTCTATCAGTTTGAAGGTAATCTCATATTCAATGAGAGAACATCTCTCTCCAACTTGATAATTGACTATGCCAGACTGATGAGTCCATAACAGGGGTTTTCCTTAGGCAAATCCAGTTTTTGTCGAATCTTTGCCTAATTTGGCACAGAGATCTTTTGATGCCCAGGAATTCACATAGGGCTTTTTTGGCCCCCTATGGAGGGAGACTCCCCATGCATTCCATGAAACGGGCTGTTTACGCCTTAATAACAATGACTGGATTATTGGAATTTTAAAGAAATCCAAAGAGGTATAAATTGAAATTTTGAATCATGAATTTAGCGAAGAAATTAGAAATAGTGCTTGATGCAATGCTAAGTCTGTGGGAGCGTAACTCGCTTTTTACGAGAAAACCCCGTTTAAAACGAGCAATATTTTTTGTGATTCGTAAAATTTCTTTTGTTTTCCAGCTCAGCTTATTCTTTTTTTTGGTAAATTTTTCGTAAACATTCCAAAATCGACCAAAGATAGTGATAATTCATCAATCTTGAGAACAAGCGATGACAGACCTTTTTTAATTTGTGGAGTAAAGAAAAAATTAAAAATTAAAAAATTATAGTATATATGAGACTGTGAGAAGCAAAGGGATTTAAGTGCCAAAATTAAGAATTTTGAGATAAACAGTACAAATGGTAGGAGAACCTTTTAGGGAAAGAGTACTTGTAGCTCTCGTGGGTGCTGCTCAGTAGCGTAACTAGGAGTTGGCAGGAGTGGCTCTCGCCAGGGGCACAGCAGCCAGAAGGGTGGCATTTCAACTGATTAAAAAAAAAAAAAAAGATTTTTCTTTTTTTTTATTATAAAATTTGAAAAATGCTTCAAAAAAAAATCGCAACTAAAAAGAGCAAGAGACACATACATAACATCTACTGAGAAGGAACATTGGGCTTCACTGAAAGGAATTCTAAAAAAGAAAATAAGAAAAAAAAAATACAATGCTGCCTCCTATTTGTCGAATCAACTAATCAAAATGTTCTAAAAAGATTTTTTTTGGAGGTCACAGTGACTTTCGGTGACTTTCCATGTAGGGGGCGCAATTTCTTCAGTTCGCCAGGGGCGCTAGACCCCATAGTTACACTACTGGTGCTGCTATACAGTATAATTTAGAGAAATTTTTCAATGAAAGCCTACCTAAGATCTGAACTTTAAACGCATTTTACTCGAAATTATAAAAAGTCCACTTACATCACTTTGCTTCTCACTGCCTCATATATGTTTGTCTACGTATTCCTCAAGAGCAATGATATAAAGAAGAGACATTCAGACAGTTCAAAGATTAGTAACCAACTTATTTGGTACTGAAAGTGATTAAAATGAAGACGAAGAAAAGGAACTATGATGAATTTTTTTGATTTTTTCTCACACTCGCTTTTTACGATCACTCGGTTATAACGAGCATATATCGTGGTCCCTTTGCTTTCGTTATAAGCGAGTTCGACTATATAATGATTTTTTTTGCATTCATATGAAAGATCGTTGCGTATAGCATCAAAACCTCAGATCAGATACAGTGTTACCATACTGTTTCAATGTACAATGGGGAGGTTTCCTTCAGCAATGAGCAAAAAAAAAAAAAAAAAAAAACTTGAACCCAGAAAATACTTTCATTTTCCCAACAGTTTTTTTTAATTAATTTTTTAAAATGTTCGATTTTTTAAACAAGGCGTGGTCTTTATGACGTCACAAATGATGCAATTTCGCGCATCTTTCTACTATGTTTCCACGTTATGATAATCAAGCAGCAAACTAAAATTGCGCTCTACGCTTGCTATCAACCATATCTTTGCCAATACACGTGAGTAAAGATGCGAATTAAATATTTTGTTCTGTGAATGGCAATATTGAATGGCATTTTTTCATTTGTGATGTCACACGACAGAAGTGTAAACAATGAAAGCGCAACGATTTAAGTAATTTTTTAAAAATATTAAACTTAAAAGGGCAGTTCTCAAAAGGTGGGAACAAACACAGACCTCAACTTTGAAACTTCAACACCAAATAACTTTCATTTTAATTAACTCAAAAATTTTTGAGTTAAATTATAATACTGTATAGAGACAAGAATTGCCATAAATTTTTGAAAAAATGCTCTTCAAATGCCCTTAAAAAAATATTTTCTTTGCTAAAAGGCACAATTTTGGACATACCAAAACGTTAACTGAGCAAATGTACCATTAAAAAAATTTTTTTTTAAAATTATTTCCATAAGTTTCAAAAAAAATTAAAGGCATGAATCTTACACTGAACAATTTTTTGTTAATATTTTACACAAATAACAAAAGTAAAGACAGATTTACGTGAAATACACCGCCAGCTCAGTCATTTCCAGCCGAGGACTGCAGTTTCGTGCTTATTAGCACTCATCAGCCCGGCATAGGAAAGTGACTGAGCTGGAGATGGAAAACCTCTTAAGGAAGCCAAGAATGCGAAACAAACTGGTAGCTAATATAGAATTAGCAGACCAGACGAGTGACCGAAGCAATGGTTCGGTTCAACTCGAAGATTGAACGCGAGGCAGGTATATTCAGTAAATTACCGCCCATTAGCCAGGGCTAAAGCAGAAATACGTGAAATACACCGCCAGCTCAGTCATTTCCAGCCGAGGACTGCAGTTTCGTGCTTATTAGCACTCATCAGCCCGGCATAGGAAAGTGACTGAGCTGGAGATGGAAAACCTCTTAAGGAAGCCAAGAGTGCGAAACAAACTGGTAGCTAATATAGAATTAGCAGACCAGACGAGTGACCGAAGCAATGGTTCGGTTCAACTCGAAGATTGAACACGAGGCAGGTATATTCAGTAAATTACCGCCCATTAGCCAGGGCTAAAGCAGAAATACGTGAAATACACCGCCAGCTCAGTCATTTCCAGCCGAGGACTGCAGTTTCGTGCTTATTAGCACTCATCAGCCCGGCTAGCCAGGGTAGCCAGGGTAGCCTATATTAGCTACCAGTTTGTTTCGCACTCTTGGCTTCCTTAAGAGGTTTTCCATCTCCAGCTCAGTCACTTTCCTATGCCGGGCTGATGAGTGCTAATAAGCGCGAAACTGCAGTCCTCGGCTGGAAATGACTGAGCTGGCGGTGTATTTCACGTATTTGTGCTTTAGCCCTGGCTAATGGGCGGTAATTTACTGAATATACCTGCCTCGCGTTCAATCTTCGAGTTGAACCGAACCATTGCTTCGGTCACTCGTCTGGTCTGCTAATTCTATATTAGCTACCAGTTTGTTTCGCACTCTTGGCTTCCTTAAGAGGTTTTCCATCTCCAGCTCAGTCACTTTCCTATGCCGGGCTGATGAGTGCTAATAAGCACGAAACTGCAGTCCTCGGCTGGAAATGACTGCGCTGGCGGTGTATTTCACGTATTTCTGCTTTAGCCCTGGCTAATGGGCGGTAATTTACTGAATATACCTGCCTCGCTTTCAATCTTCGACTTGAACCGAACCATTGCTTCGGTCACTCGTCTGGTCTGCTAATTCTATATTAGCTACCAGTTTGTTTCGCACTCTTGGCTTCCTTAAGAGGTTTTCCATCTCCAGCTCAGTCACTTTCCTATGCCGGGCTGATGAGTGCTAATAAGCACGAAACTGCAGTCCTCGGCTGGAAATGACTGAGCTGGCGGTGTATTTCACGTATTTGTGCTTTAACCCTGGCTAATGGGCGGTAATTTACTGAATATACCTGCCTCGCGTTCAATCTTCGAGTTGAACCGAACCATTGCTTCGGTCACTCGTCTGGTCTGCTAATTCTATATTAGCTACCAGTTTGTTTCGCTCTCTTGGCTTCCTTAAGAGGTTTTCCATCTCCAGCTCAGTCACTTTCCTATGCCGGGCTGATGAGTGCTAATAAGCACGAAACTGCAGTCCTCGGCTGGAAATGACTGAGCTGGCGGTGTATTACGTATTTCTGCTTTAGCTCTGGCTAATGGGCGGTAATTTACTGAATATACCTGCCTCGCGTTCAATCTTCGAGTTGAACCGAACCATTGCTT
Source organism: Uloborus diversus (assembly GCF_026930045.1). Lineage (NCBI taxonomy): Eukaryota > Metazoa > Arthropoda > Arachnida > Araneae > Uloboridae > Uloborus > Uloborus diversus. Next base: position 25,888,777 of record NC_072731.1, on the reverse strand, counting down.
CGGTCACTCGTCTGGTCTGCTAATTCTATATTAGCTACCAGTTTTTGTTTCGCACTCTTGGCTTCCTTAAGAGGTTTTCCATCTCCAGCTCAGTCACTTTCCTATGCCGGGCTGATGAGTGCTAATAAGCACGAAACTGCAGTCCTCGGCTGGAAATGACTGAGCTGGCGGTGTATTTCACGTTTTTCTGCTTTAGCCCTGGCTAATGGGCGGTAATTTACTGAATATACCTGCCTCGCGCTCAATCTTCGAGTTGAACCGAACCATTGCTTCGGTCACTCGTCTGGTCTGCTAATTCTATATTAGCTACCAGTTTGTTTCGCACTCTTGGCTTCCTTAAGAGGTTTTCCATCTCCAGCTCAGTCACTTTCCTATGCCGGGCTGATGAGTGCTAATAAGCACGAAACTGCAGTCCTCGGCTGGAAATGACTGAGCTGGCGGTGTATTTCACGTATTTCTGCTTTAGCCCTGGCTAATGGGCGGTAATTTACTGAATATACCTGCCTCGCGTTCAATCTTCGAGTTGAACCGAACCATTGCTTCGGTCACTCGTCTGGTCTGCTAATTCTATATTAGCTACCAGTTTTTGTTTCGCACTCTTGGCTTCCTTAAGAGGTTTTCCATCTCCAGCTCAGTCACTTTCCTATGCCGGGCTGATGAGTGCTAATAAGCACGAAACTGCAGTCCTCGGCTGGAAATGACTGAGCTGGCGGTGTATTTCACGTTTTTCTGCTTTAGCCCTGGCTAATGGGCGGTAATTTACTGAATATACCTGCCTCGCGCTCAATCTTCGAGTTGAACCGAACCATTGCTTTGGTCACTCGTCTGGTCTGCTAATTCTATATTAGCTACCAGTTTGTTTCGCACTCTTGGCTTCCTTAAGAGGTTTTCCATCTCCAGCTCAGTCACTTTCCTATGCCGGGCTGATGAGTGCTAATAAGCACGAAACTGCAATCCTCGGCTGGAAATGACTGAGCTGGCGGTGTATTTCACGTATTTCTGCTTTAGCCCTGGCTAATGGGCGGTAATTTACTGAATATACCTGCCTCGCGTTCAATCTTCGAGTTGAACCGAACCATTGCTTCGGTCACTCGTCTGGTCTGCTAATTCTATATTAGCTACCAGTTTGTTTCGCACTCTTGGCTTCCTTAAGAGGTTTTCCATCTCCAGCTCAGTCACTTTCCTATGCCGGGCTGATGAGTGCTAATAAGCACGAAACTGCAGTCCTCGGCTGGAAATGACTGAGCTGGCGGTGTATTTCACGTATTTCTGCTTTAGCCCTGGCTAATGGGCGGTAATTTACTGAATATACCTGCCTCGCGTTCAATCTTCGAGTTGAACCGAACCATTGCTTCGGTCACTCGTCTGGTCTGCTAATTCTATATTAGCTACCAGTTTTTGTTTCGCACTCTTGGCTTCCTTAAGAGGTTTTCCACCTCCAGCTCAGTCACTTTCCTATGCCGGGCTGATGAGTGCTAATAAGCACGAAACTGCAGTCCTCGGCTGGAAATGACTGAGCTGGCGGTGTATTTCACGTATTTCTGCTTTAGCCGTGGCTAATGGGCGGTAATTTACTGAATATACCTGCCTCGCGTTCAATCTTCGAGTTGAACCGAACCATTGCTTCGGTCACTCGTCTGGTCTGCTAATTCTATATTAGCTACCAGTTTGTTTCGCACTCTTGGCTTCCTTAAGAGGTTTTCCATCTCCAGCTCAGTCACTTTCCTATGCCGGGTTGATGAGTGCTAATAAGCACGAAACTGCAGTCCTCGGCTGGAAATGACTGAGCTGGCGGTGTATTACGTATTTCTGCTTTAGCTCTGGCTAATGGGCGGTAATTTACTGAATATACCTGCCTCGCGTTCAATCTTCGAGTTGAACCGAACCATTGCTTCGGTCACTCGTCTGGTCTGCTAATTCTATATTAGCTACCAGTTTGTTTCGCACTCTTGGCTTCCTTAAGAGGTTTTCCATCTCCAGCTCAGTCACTTTCCTATGCCGGGCTGATGAGTGCTAATAAGCACGAAACTGCAATCCTCGGCTGGAAATGACTGAGCTGGCGGTGTATTTCACGTATTTCTGCTTTAGCCCTGGCTAATGGGCGGTAATTTACTGAATATACCTGCCTCGCGTTCAATCTTCGAGTTGAACCGAACCATTGCTTCGGTCACTCGTCTGGTCTGCTAATTCTATATTAGCTACCAGTTTGTTTCGCACTCTTGGCTTCCTTAAGAGGTTTTCCATCTCCAGCTCAGTCACTTTCCTATGCCGGGCTGATGAGTGCTAATAAGCACGAAACTGCAGTCCTCGGCTGGAAATGACTGAGCTGGCGGTGTATTTCACGTATTTCTGCTTTAGCCCTGGCTAATGGGCGGTAATTTACTGAATATACCTGCCTCGCGTTCAATCTTCGAGTTGAACCGAACCATTGCTTCGGTCACTCGTCTGCTCTGCTAATTCTATATTAGCTACCAGTTTTTGTTTCGCACTCTTGGCTTCCTTAAGAGGTTTTCCATCTCCAGCTCAGTCACTTTCCTATGCCGGGCTGATGAGTGCTAATAAGCACGAAACTGCAGTCCTCGGCTGGAAATGACTGAGCTGGCGGTGTATTTCACGTATTTCTGCTTTAGCCCTGGCTAATGGGCGGTAATTTACTGAATATACCTGCCTCGCGTTCAATCTTCGAGTTGAACCGAACCATTGCTTCGGTCACTCGTCTGGTCTGCTAATTCTATATTAGCTACCAGTTTGTTTCGCACTCTTGGCTTCCTTAAGAGGTTTTCCATCTCCAGCTCAGTCACTTTCCTATGCCGGGCTGATGAGTGCTAATAAGCACGAAACTGCAGTCCTCGGCTGGAAATGACTGAGCTGGCGGTGTATTTCACGTATTTCTGCTTTAGCCCTGGCTAATGGGCGGTAATTTACTGAATATACCTGCCTCGCGTTCAATCTTCGAGTTGAACCGAACCATTGCTTCGGTCACTCGTCTGGTCTGCTAATTCTATATTAGCTACCAGTTTGTTTCGCACTCTTGGCTTCCTTAAGAGGTTTTCCATCTCCAGCTCAGTCACTTTCCTATGCCGGGCTGATGAGTGCTAATAAGCACGAAACTGCAGTCCTCGGCTGGAAATGACTGAGCTGGCGGTGTATTTCACGTATTTCTGCTTTAGCCCTGGCTAATGGGCGGTAATTTACTGAATATACCTGCCTCGCGTTCAATCTTCGAGTTGAACCGAACCATTGCTTCGGTCACTCGTCTGGTCTGCTAATTCTATATTAGCTACCAGTTTTTGTTTCGCACTCTTGGCTTCCTTAAGAGGTTTTCCATCTCCAGCTCAGTCACTTTCCTATGCCGGGCTGATGAGTGCTAATAAGCACGAAACTGCAGTCCTCGGCTGGAAATGACTGAGCTGGCGGTGTATTTCACGTATTTCTGCTTTAGCCCTGGCTAATGGGCGGTAATTTACTGAATATACCTGCCTCGCGTTCAATCTTCGAGTTGAACCGAACCATTGCTTCGGTCACTCGTCTGGTCTGCTAATTCTATATTAGCTACCAGTTTGTTTCGCACTCTTGGCTTCCTTAAGAGGTTTTCCATCTCCAGCTCAGTCACTTTCCTATGCCGGGCTGATGAGTGCTAATAAGCACGAAACTGCAGTCCTCGGCTGGAAATGACTGAGCTGGCGGTGTATTTCACGTATTTCTGCTTTAGCCCTGGCTAATGGGCGGTAATTTACTGAATATACCTGCCTCGCGTTCAATCTTCGAGTTGAACCGAACCATTGCTTCGGTCACTCGTCTGGTCTGCTAATTCTATATTAGCTACCAGTTTGTTTCGCACTCTTGGCTTCCTTAAGAGGTTTTCCATCTCCAGCTCAGTCACTTTCCTATGCCGGGCTGATGAGTGCTAATAAGCACGAAACTGCAGTCCTCGGCTGGAAATGACTGAGCTGGCGGTGTATTTCACGTATTTCTGCTTTAGCCCTGGCTAATGGGCGGTAATTTACTGAATATACCTGCCTCGCGTTCAATCTTCGAGTTGAACCGAACCATTGCTTCGGTCACTCGTCTGGTCTGCTAATTCTATATTAGCTACCAGTTTGTTTCGCACTCTTGGCTTCCTTAAGAGGTTTTCCATCTCCAGCTCAGTCACTTTCCTATGCCGGGCTGATGAGTGCTAATAAGCACGAAACTGCAGTCCTCGGCTGGAAATGACTGAGCTGGCGGTGTATTTCACGTATTTCTGCTTTAGCCCTGGCTAATGGGCGGTAATTTACTGAATATACCTGCCTCGCGTTCAATCTTCGAGTTGAACCGAACCATTGCTTCGGTCACTCGTCTGGTCTGCTAATTCTATATTAGCTACCAGTTTGTTTCGCACTCTTGGCTTCCTTAAGAGGTTTTCCATCTCCAGCTCAGTCACTTTCCTATGCCGGGCTGATGAGTGCTAATAAGCACGAAACTGCAGTCCTCGGCTGGAAATGACTGAGCTGGCGGTGTATTTCACGTATTTCTGCTTTAGCCCTGGCTAATGGGCGGTAATTTACTGAATATACCTGCCTCGCGTTCAATCTTCGAGTTGAACCGAACCATTGCTTCGGTCACTCGTCTGGTCTGCTAATTCTATATTAGCTACCAGTTTTTGTTTCGCACTCTTGGCTTCCTTAAGAGGTTTTCCATCTCCAGCTCAGTCACTTTCCTATGCCGGGCTGATGAGTGCTAATAAGCACGAAACTGCAGTCCTCGGCTGGAAATGACTGAGCTGGCGGTGTATTTCACGTATTTCTGCTTTAGCCCTGGCTAATGGGCGGTAATTTACTGAATATACCTGCCTCGCGTTCAATCTTCGAGTTGAACCGAACCATTGCTTCGGTCACTCGTCTGGTCTGCTAATTCTATATTAGCTACCAGTTTGTTTCGCACTCTTGGCTTCCTTAAGAGGTTTTCCATCTCCAGCTCAGTCACTTTCCTATGCCGGGCTGATGAGTGCTAATAAGCACGAAACTGCAGTCCTCGGCTGGAAATGACTGAGCTGGCGGTGTATTTCACGTATTTCTGCTTTAGCCCTGGCTAATGGGCGGTAATTTACTGAATATACCTGCCTCGCGTTCAATCTTCGAGTTGAACCGAACCATTGCTTCGGTCACTCGTCTGGTCTGCTAATTCTATATTAGCTACCAGTTTGTTTCGCACTCTTGGCTTCCTTAAGAGGTTTTCCATCTCCAGCTCAGTCACTTTCCTATGCCGGGCTGATGAGTGCTAATAAGCACGAAACTGCAGTCCTCGGCTGGAAATGACTGAGCTGGCGGTGTATTTCACGTATTTCTGCTTTAGCCCTGGCTAATGGGCGGTAATTTACTGAATATACCTGCCTCGCGTTCAATCTTCGAGTTGAACCGAACCATTGCTTCGGTCACTCGTCTGGTCTGCTAATTCTATATTAGCTACCAGTTTGTTTCGCACTCTTGGCTTCCTTAAGAGGTTTTCCATCTCCAGCTCAGTCACTTTCCTATGCCGGGCTGATGAGTGCTAATAAGCACGAAACTGCAGTCCTCGGCTGGAAATGACTGAGCTGGCGGTGTATTTCACGTATTTCTGCTTTAGCCCTGGCTAATGGGCGGTAATTTACTGAATAAAGACAGATTATTTACTTTGTAAATGATTTTAGAAAAAAGTAAATTTGAAATTTGATGCATGTCCAAAAGTTACGATCTTTACAATGCTATTTTTTGAGAACTAAGTATATGATGTTTTCGTTTTAAAGGTATTTATCGATCCTCAGAATCAATTTTTAATCGTTTAAAAGTGTTTTCGTAAGCTTTTATGCAGTATCTTAGAAGAAAAGTAATTTTTTTTTAAACATACATGCGAGTTGTCCAAATGGGTGTTACGATCTTGATGCCGATAATTCTGTCAGTTTATTCATAATTTTTAGATGATCCACTGTCTTCTAACCTCAATAAAAAAGGTTATTATAATGTTATCTTCTTTAATCCATCGGTATTTTGCATAATTAATACGTTACACATTGAGCAATACATAAATTACAGTGGAAACATGGCTGGTTATGATCGCAACGGAAGCCATTTTGCGCTAAAATCGCCAAGCAAACCTCCGTTGGCGACAACACATTATACGATAAGCTAAAGGTTACCAGAGGGGAATTCCAGTTTGACAAAAGTAGTTTATCGTCAGCTGCACCAGTTTTGGCGACGTTATCACCTGCGCTAGCATTCCCCCCCCCCCCCCCCCCGCTTTTACTATTTTAGAATTTTTTTTCTCTTTATTTTGGAAACATAATTTAACGATCTCCAAATAGAAATACGAATTTCTTTTTTCAATAATTTTTTTTAGACATCGTTTTAATTCTTATGACATTAGAAAAAATATTTATTTTTAAAACTGATGATGTCACTTTTTATATTTGTATTATTTTTAATTTGAAGCATTTTTTTACTTTCCATCAACTTCTTCAAAATCATTCCAAAACTTTATTATATGTGAAGAGCAGTATGTATAGCTATTCAAGTACGTCATTAATATCCTCTTTATTATTAAATTGCAAAATTCAAAAAGTAGTAAATAAAATTTTCATTGGAAATATTAAAAATCAGATCAACAATTGTCAAAAATGTTGAAACTTACATTATGATGATGTCCAAAATCCGTTACCTACAAACAACAATGTCCAAAATCTGATACCTACAGACTGCTGATTTAATTTGTTAATTAACAATTTTTACAAATACCTGCTGTCTTTTCATGTTCATATATTGTGTTCTAGGTATGCATACTATAGAATGAAAGCAAAATTGATGTCAAATTTGAAAATTTTTGAAATTGCTCAAAGTTAACTTTTTTGTTCCCACCTTTTGAGAACTGCCCAAAAATATTTTTTTAAAAATGGTCAGATCCTATGTTTTTAAGCATGCTCTTTCAGAAAAAAATACTTTAAAAATTTTGTAAGCGGCCTCATTAAAGGTAAAGGATTTAACACTTTTTTTTCCATTTGAACGAATATTTTCCACACATTGTTAGCCCTACATGTAAAATGATCGAACCAACTCAAAGACAGTTCTGTAAATGCTTTCTCTATTTAAAAAAAAGAGTAACAATTTTTTTTTATTTTTATAGCAGTCTTACATCTTGTTTCCTTAATTTGAAGACTCGAAATTGAATGCAGTAGAGAAGGAGACTGAATATTTAGAAAACACGTTATGCACATTCCAAAGAAACGGGAAGCAAAAATAACCAGAACTTTTTAAAATGAACATCAAAATTTAAATTTTTTTCATGTAGCTTCATAAAAATTGACTTTCTTAAGGATCCTAAAATTTTCTTTAATTCAGATATAGGGAAGGGTGGCCCAAAGCGGGTAGGTTTTCGAAGAACGCTCGAAAATTGTAGTTTTTGAACTTTACTCGCAACAATTTCGGTTTTATGTCCTTGCAGGGTTTTTGAACTTCAAAATAAAAAAAGATTTTTGTATTATTTCAAATACCAATATTTATTTATTATTAACCATCACAAACATTTGCAAAACCCGCTTTGCCTTACCAGCGAGCCCAAAGGGGATAAGCTTAACTAACTGTGATTTGGAACATTTGCCAATCAAATATGAAGTTATGAATGATTAAAATAGTTGACTAGCTACCTGCCATTATAAAAAAAAATATAAAACAGTTGTACTTATCCAGTTTAAAGTCAGCACATTTATTTATAAATTATAAAGAAGTAACTGATTAAATGAATAGACTAATTAATTGCCAGCCTCAAAAATAACTTTTTAAAGTTATACTTATCCTATTGAAATAGGAAATCTAAGTCAGCACACGAGTCAAGAAGTTATAAATAATATATGAGGAAATCCTATACCCGCTTTGCCCGAAAGCACGTTTTTTATTTCAATAATTATAACTTTAAATTTAAAAAAGAAACAAACGAAATCATTATCGTAGTTAATAGGTGGATGGTTTCAGAATAACGTAATATTATTGAGAATCAAAAAAATAGGTTGGTCTTTGACTAATCACAAGTTACAAAACTTCATTCTTTTTTTTTTAGGAATGTATCATTTTTTAAATTTTAATCCTGGTTGCGGCATGCCTGCTGCTTCGCTGGCACTGATTAAAACTCGGGGGCGTTCATGTAAACACGACAGACGTATGCATCGCCGCTTACACCATGGGGGGGGGGGGGGGCATACGAAGGCCTACCCGCTTTGGGCCACTTTTCCCTAATTTCTGTTTCTAAAAGTAACGTTAAAATTAATAAGTGCTTTACCAGAAAACAAAAACAACGTTAAATTGCAATTTTTGCTTTTCAAAGTAATGTATTTCAATTCATTTCCAGGTTTGAATTCGGATTACAAAGCATTTTTAACATGTGTAGCAGTTACTGTTCTGATAGCAAACACAGCTGCTTCATTCGGTAAGTGTTAGGTTTAGTAAAATTGAAAATTTAAACAATCATAAAAGTCATTAGAATTCAAAGACGATTTCAATAGGAACACATTAAATTATTTCATCCCTTCATTCCTTTTTACAATTGCTTGGGAGGGGTGGGGGACGCTTTGCGTATTTATATTTATTTGCCAATGCACAATTAGTATTCAGTTAATTTTTAATAAAAATAACTGCTTTTTTTAGCCTAATGTTGACAGCTTTGGAAGATGTTGATGACTTCACAGTACCTCAATTTTTTAGAAATGTCAAATAAATCAGTTATGAACTTAGATTTTTTTTTTCGAAGAATAAGTAGAAATTATTTTAAACGACTTTATATTGAATCAACTGTAACAGCTTGTAAAGCTAATACTGGGTTCGGCACATTAACCTCCGTATTTGGAAAAGGCATTGTGTTTGTTGTGGTGGGAATACGGTGATGGAAGTGGTATCGACAGATAGCAGTAAATATGCCATTTGCAGTAGTAGCAATGACATGGTGGGTAAGCATCGTCATGGGTTGTGGTTGTAGGGAAGCATCCCAGCTAAAAAAAATCTGCAGAAAATCTTTAAAAAATATCTGCAGAAAATTTAAGCATATTTGGAACATGCTTTCTATAGAAAATCTGCAGATTTTATCTGTAGATTTTTTGCAGAAAGCGTGTTCCAAATATGCTCAAATTTTCTGCAGATTTTGTGAAGAAAGCATGTTTCAAACATACTTAAATATTCTGCAGAAAATCTGTAGATAAACTGCAAAAAATGTACCCAGTAAATTAAAAATAGTAGATAACAATTAATAACAAATGAAATTAATGCAATAAAAATCCGAAAACATTTTTAATTTTAAGTTTCGACATTTCTTTAATAAAAATGAGTAAATTCACTACAGAGTGGTGTTTCATGTTTGTTTAATAAACATATAATTAAAACTTGAACTACTCCTCCAAAATGAAAATTTAAATTTTATTAAATTGGAGCTTATGCAAATTGAAATAATTAAACCACATTTGTCACAAAAATACATCGCTATGATTGTAAAATTAGTATTAAGTTTCAAGACGAAATAATAAATAGAACTATTTGTAAAAATTAAAAATTTCGAAAAATTCCTCCAAATCGACCACGTGGTGGAAAGTAATTAAGTTAATTAGGCTGGTTATTACTGAGACATCGTAACACAATTTTTTTTATTAATAGATATTGACAACGTAAATGTTCGCTCGAAATTTTAAGTCAATCGGTGAAAAAATAAAAATTTCAAAAATTAAAAACCTCCGATTAGGCATAGCGTTTCAAACTAACTCTAATATACTAATACACTTATTAAATAAAAGTTAATTTAATCAAATAATAATTGTTGAATTTTAAAATGTCTTACCTTTTTGTGAACCGAGGCATGAATCCAAGATTTTTTCATGGGTTTCCAATGATGAAACTTGAAATTTCCCTAATTATTTGTTTCCGTGACGGAGCAAAAAAACAATACGAGACACCTGGTCGAGGGGTCATCTACTCTCGTAGCCTTGTGGCACCCGAATATTGCGGGACGCACCGAGGCCTCCGTGGACGGTAAAAGGCTTGGCGTTCGGTGCGTTTGTACTCGAACGGCGCGCCGTTCGAGAACATTATTTCAAGTCATATTTGTTCTTATTTATTTTCAATTTCCTGATTTTTCTCCAAGTGAGACAAATTTGACTCTGTTCTAATCCGTATTCTTCTTGAAATTGACATTTTTGAAAGTCCTTTCAAACCATGTAATAACTTGCGTTATTCAATATCGTTTTGTTTTCAAAAAAATAAATAAATAATCAAATAAATAAGTAAACAAAAAAAATGATGTATTGTAATTTCACTTTTATTTGATTTGAATCATGCACTTATATTAAAATTGATTTTCATGTCATATTATTTGTATAATACAATAAACAGACATTTTTTATTTGGTAAATGTTTCAAACGTGTTAAAATGCTTTTGAATTTTAATTTAAGTTAACAAAATATAAATCAAAGTTCTTGGGGGAAAAGTTTAAGTTATTTATTACTGATTTTAATTAGAAACACAAAAAAATGTGTTTAATTTTCTAAAAACTGAAAAAATATAAAAAAAATTTAAAGTGTGAAAAACTTTTATGCTGTAATAAAACTTTGAAAAATAATTTAAATTGAAATACAGATTTCTTTTTGATGACCATAAAATATCTACAAACGTACGAACTATTTAGAGAAAACTGTAAGAGAATTTTTTGTATAGATTTTCTGTAGATATAATTGAAGAAAATTTGCAGATTTTTTTACCTTCAAAAAATCTGCAGAATATTGAGAGAAAACTAAAAAGAAAACTTTTTTGTGTGGATTTTCTGCAGATTATTTTGAAGAAAAAATGCAGATTTTGCTTGTCTTCTAAAAATCTGCAGAAATCTTGAAAAATACTTCAAAAAAAAATTTATTTCTGCAGATTTTCTGAAGATTATTTTTAGCTGGGATATTCTAACTGGCGGTTTCTCAATTATTACTCAACAAAAATTTCATGGTCGCCTCCAATTTGGCAGATACGATCCTGTTCCAGAGAGAAAAAAAATTATCTTTGGGCTCAAACTTAGAGCCACAGGCACCGCACAGAAGGACAAAAAAAGTTTAACTGACTTCAGATCGTTTCAACGCTGGAAAATGTGGCACTCGTGAGAGCCCAGGAATGTCCAAACTGTTTATCACGTAAACATTCAGCGGATCAACGATTTTCTTATGAGAATGCAAGAAAAATCCTGGACAAAGATCTTCACAACGTGAATAACATTTCTAGAAGATCAGGATCAGGTCGGCCAAGTTAGATCCGATTGCGAAGTTCTTGCCGAGGATTAGTCAAAAAATCACCATTACCCATAACAGGGGAGTTGAAAAAGTAGGACATAACAGGGGACATAAGGTCTCAGAGACCGCTCTACTTTAATATTTTTTAACATTTGTGTAATTAAGACACATTTCTGTAATTTCCCTTAAATGTTCTTTGCACTTTAATTAGCACGGGATTTTTTTTTTTTTTTTTTTGAATTTTGAATTTTGAGTTGAAATATACCTTTTCCGAGGACATTTAACTAGAGTCTTAGGATTTTTCGAGAGATATTATATGCTGCATTAGTAAATAATTTACTACTCGTAATAAAAATGTATCTATTATCAATTAATGATTTTATTTTAATTGTGTTATATATACAGAACATTTTAATACCAGGAAATTGATTATATAACTTTACGAGAAAACTTTGACTATTAGTCCTTTAACTATTAGTATTTTGAGTGGTATTTTAAGGAATAACTCAGCCCTCATTATTCCTAAAACATCATTGCGTATCTTTTATGAACGTTTCAAACAACTCTCATCCTTAAGTAGAACATTTCGCATCTCTTCCGCATAACGCCGGATATGTAAATGAACCTATTTCCGCGGTTCTAATGTTAAAAGTAATACGTCTACTACTGCCAAAAATTGTAATATTGAAGGGGAGGTGCAGTCTCACAGACCGCATGTAAAGAATGCCATGAATTTCAAACCAAATGCATTCGCCAAAAGATAATGATAAGCAAGGTGGTGTTAAAGGTTACAAAACAAAAAGCTATTAGGAAAAACCATTCAAACAGACAGAAAATAAAATAGGGGTGATGGGATGAACTTTTGAGTGGTCTGTGTGTGAGACTGTACCTCCCCTGTAACGGGCAGGGCCTGATTACTGAATAAGCTAACTAGCCTGTGGTCTAGGGACCCCACTTTTTTAGGGGCCCTCAAATGGCTAAAAATTATTTAGACACTGACCAAAATTGTATCGTTTGGCTGCAGAGGCCTCCGGAAAAACTGTTTGGCCTAGGGCAACCGCGATACTTTAATTAGGCTCTGGTAGCGGGTTAATATATTCCTCCACAGCACATGACGTTTAGGATGGTGCGAAGAAACCAAATTTTTTTGTTTCGAGTCGTTATAGGATGGAAAAGTTGTTAGGTCTGATCTGTATGGTTACTGAACAAGATTGCTTGTTTGTGTTTTTTGTAGTCATGTCCATTGACAATTCTATGGAAAGTTTACAAGGAGCCTTTACGAAGTACACTAAGAGTTAATTAATCACAATTATGAATATAGATCAAAATGTGCTTTAGAGACGCAGAAAATAATGGAATTTCCTATTTGCAGGGTATATGATTTCATGCCTGACGGACTCGGTGAATGTCGCCATGAGCATCAGCACGCCGCTTATGACTCCCTTGCTTCTGTTTGGAGGGTTCTTTCTGAATAATGCGTAAGGAGTTCTTTTTACCATGTTCTACAGGGTGTTTTTGAAGTATTACTCTTATAAAGAAAGTTCACTACAAAAACTATACTTCAGATTTAAACAGAACTCTTTTGCTTTTCATTTTGATTCTGAAGTCAATTTTTTCTCAGCACTGTAACACTTTTATGTGTGGAACTTTTGTAGCTCTGAGAAGATTTAGACAATTTTCAGCTTAAGGTCAAGTACCAGCGCAGTCCGTTACCTTATGGGGGTGAAGAGTTTAGTGAGAACAGTTCTTAAGTGGATGCAGCCTATCATATTTGAATCAGCATTATGTGTTAAAACCAGAGGGAGGGGGGGGGGGGAGAGGACTCTTTAAAACCACTGCGTGGCACTCCTGTGAGTTTTTTTTTTTTTTTCGTTTCGAGATGTTATTTTAAGTTTTCGGGTTAGCGCAACTTGAATGCCTTTAGCTATTACTGTACGAAAGGAGAAAAACGTGATAAAAGAGAATCAAAATGAAAAAAAAGGAACTACTTTATGCTTAAATCTTTAAACTTTTTTTTTTTTTGCAATGAACTGCATTAGTGCAAGATTTCATAAACACCCTGTTCATATACCTTGCCCTTTATTTCAACACCGGAAAATTCACCAAGCTTGACGCCAAAAATAATGCCAACTTGGCGATATCTCTGAAATTTCTAGCCAATCCCATACCATAATGTTAAATGGTGCATAGCAAGCAAAGTCAGCATACAGGTAAAGTTTCTAGAACTATGGTAATTTTTAGCAAACATTAATGGAGTAAACGCCAAATTTAGCCCGATTACAGCACATTAAGCAAAAAACAGAAAAATGTTTACTAGTTACAAAATTTGCAACAATAAGTTTGAATCCAAGAATTTATAAAGAAGATGTAGAAGAAAGTTTCGTGATAGTCACAACATACTGGTTAAGGTTGAATTTATTATTTTTTTAGTTTTGTTTCATTGAATGCTACTTTTCTAGGTCCGTTCCATCCTACTTTTTGGTGATAAAGTATCTCTCGTGGTTCTATTATGGAAATGAAGTTTTGTGTATCAACCAGTGGTCGTCAATCACTAATATAAGTAAGTGCGAATGAAGTGGGAATACATGTTCTAAATCTCGATCAAGTACGTTTTAGTATAGGATATCATTTGTCATACAGGTAGTTTACCATTTCAAAAATTGTACCTCAACTAAACAGAGGAGTATGTTCCCTCGGCATTATTTTTCTCGATTTGGCGATATTGAGTTAGAGCAAACTAAACATTCGATGGTGGAGGAAATAAGACCTATGTATCAAGTTAAAGCTCCAACGAAGACAAGTTTCTCATTGCATATTACAGAGGTGCGAAATTTATTAGACTCAAGAAGCGAAAAACAGGAAAATGGAATAATCCAGTTTAAAAATAGCCTCAAAATCCTTTCCAAAAGCCTAATTATGTTTTCGAGAATAGTCGAAGTTCTACATACATTATTTCGCAGCACAATTTTCCGTTTTCATTGAATTTCCCTTCCCTGGCAGCATCGAGTCTTATTTGATAACAGCCGTTGTTGCTTCAAAAACGTTTTCTGCAGCTGTGAATGGTGTGAAGTATTTTTTCGTGTATTTTTGCACTAGGACCACCAAAATAACAAGTTTATGAGTGATTTTGTTTTGCACACTGGTTTCAATGAACAATTTTAGTGTTCGTTTTCATGTTTTTTCCTTCAAACATCGATTTTGGCGAATTTTGTGAAATGGAAAAGCTGCCTGATCTCTCACCACGAAAGAAAGCATTAGTTAAGTGTATGTTAGACAAAAATACCTTTTCACAGAGAGAAAATTGCGAAAAAACTTACTATTTTCCCAAAAAACTGTCAGCAGGATCAATGTTTCTGTCGAAAAAACGTACTAGATGTCCAAAAGAGGCTGGGGAAAAGTGTCATAAAACGCAAAAGGTCTCCAAAAAGGGAAAGAAAACTTATTTGGATGGTCAAGGCCAACAGAAGAGCAACTATTAAAGACCTTGCTAACGGTCTGAAGCATTATGTTGTGGAGGGGGACTCATCGCAAATGGGATGCCTCCCCGAAAGCCACGCAGGAAGGCCAAAATCATCCCAGTTATGACAAAGAAAAGGATTTAGTAGTCTATAAAACATTTTTTGAACATATTTGGCCCAGTGATTCCTTTTCTTTGCCATAACTGGGGAGATTTTGGCCTTCCTGCACAGCTTTTGAGAAGGTATCCCATTGGCTATGAGTCTTCGCTGGGCCAGTGGTGGTCCACCTCCACATCATATGCTTCAGACTGTTAGCAAGGTCTTTACTAGTTGCTCTTCTGTTGGCCTTGACCATCCAAATTAGTTTCATTTCCATCTTTGGAGACCTTTTGTGTTAATGCCACATGTCCCCAACCGCTTTGGGACATCTGGTATGTTTTCTTTGAAAGAAACATTGATTCTAATGACAGTTTTTTTTCGGGAAATAGTTTTTTTTTTTTTTTTTTTTTTTTTTTTGCAATTTCTCACTGAAAAGGTATTTTGGTCGGACATAGACATAATCAATGTTTTATTGCGTGGTGAGAGGTCAGGCAGCTTTCTCATTTCACAAAATTAACCAAAATCGATGTTTGAAGGGAAAAAACATGAAAACGAACACTAAAACTGTTCCCTGAAACCAGTGCGCAAAACAAAATCGCTCTTAAATTAGTTATTTTGGTGGTCCTAGCGCAAAAATAAACGAAAAAATATTTCACACCACTCACAGCTGCAAAAAAAGTTTTTGAAGCAACAACAGAACATAATGGTGACTGTTATCAGGTAAGACTCAATGCTTCCAGGGAGGGGAAACCAAGGAAAACGAGAAATTTTGCAACGAAATAGTACATAGCAACATGTAAATCAGCTAAAAATCTTGTGAATTTAATAAGTACTGATAAAAACATTTTTTTTCAAGCAGTTGAACTGAATTAACTCATTATAATACGCAGTTTTAAGTACAGGTGAATTATTAAAAGTACAGGGAAAATTAAGCTAAAACCTGAGAATTAAGTTTTACAAATAACTATAAAGCTTGATTAAGAATTCTTGATATTTTTGGAGTTTTGCAACCTTGAGTATTTCATATAAATGTACTAAAATAAAACTTATAACACTAGCATTTCACAGCTAATTATAAAATTAAATAAAAAGCCGAAAATAATAAGCAACTTGTGCATACAATTATAAATATATTACCAGCCATAACGAGCAGCTAAAGCGAAGAAATGAGCTATGCTTGCTAAAAACGAAAACAAAACGAATTCCACGCGCGGGCAGATGGCGGCGCCATCATGGCGCGGCAGTAGCTCTCGTAATCCTTTGACTCGTGTTGAGTTTACGGCCAGAAAAGGGAGACGCCACGAGGCGAGACGAGGCAAGCAAAGAGCTTCCTCCACTTTCTCGGTCTCGCACTGTCTCGGCGTCTCGTGCAAGAGTGTGGATGAGGCGTTTAAAACTCTTGCATAAGGTAAATATGAATGAGGTTGGGTTACGGTAACGGGGTCTCTTGGCGAGACCCTGCTACCATGAAAAATAATAAATAATGGTCTTGTTCAGTAGAAAGAGCACAGTCCCACCAACGGGACGACCATTACTGTCCAAAAAAATAAAATAAAACTACCGGTATAAGGAAGGAGTAAAGTCATGAAACTGTAGAAAACCCAATGCTACACTCCTCTCGCTAGGTTATACTCTAAGCTTTCAATTTCTATTTAACAAAATAAGATTTTATCATTCGCTAATTCGGCAGTAACTGTTTGTAAGCTACTCTTGAATGCCAATTCGAAGCTGTAGAAATCTCTTTACATTGAAATATAAGTTGTTATGAATTTAAAAAAAAAAAAATAGAATTTTTGTGATGCTGTGCAATAAAAATGATGAGTTATTAAAAATTTAGAAAACGTATATTTTTGATTCAAAAAGAAAGAGGAAAACTTTTATGGAAAGAGGTAAGCAATTCATTTTAACCGTTTTCCGCTTGCTCCCGTCAAAATCCCGGAGTGTACTTTCGTCTCCTATTTCTCGTGCCTATGATATTTTCGGCATCAAGCGTAGAAAGTTCAAGCAAAAGAAAAAAAAAATCCTAAATTCAAAAACAAATTTATATATATTGTACATTAACCTTTATTTATATAATGTTCTTGAATTTTAAAAAAAGCACTTTTATGTTTGTTTTCCTGAAAATAATAATACCGACAAGGAGTTAAACGGTTTTTATAGAGTTAGTCGGGGTATCACGCCCGCCATGTAATATGCCCAGTAATTGTATTTCAAGATTTCAGCAACAAAGTGCGCCTCTGTCGACGTTTTCAAAAGCATTTTGTGTGTACACTACAACCCATTTCAGCGAATTTTTAGAAGTAATTACAAGTTTACAGAAAAGTGAAAGGTGAAAGGGACATCCTAAGTCACGCGACTAAACAACGACGAATGGTCGGCACATTTTACGTGAAACAAGCGAAAGAAACCTGATTTCTTCCAACGCTTTGTTTTAAAATCTATCACGTGACTTTGGGTATTGGCTTCACAGTCTTCATTCCCTCTATTTTATCTCTTCTCTATGGATAAAATATAAATATGCACAGAAAAGTACATTTAATGAAAAGGGACATTCAGCTCAGCATTGCATTTAAAAATTGCAATATTCCAATTATGTTTCCAAATTTTCTAAATCGTCAGACCAAGTAAAGAAATTTTTGAAGGTCGCAGTGACCTCCCGTAACCGCTCATCGAGGTGCCCCTGCATATACACATAAACAAAACAGCAAAATATATTATTTGTTTCAGCTTTCACAGTGAATGAGTTACAAGCTGTTGCTTTCCAGAAACTATTGGGATGTTTCGATTAATAGGGTCAGGTGGGGTAAAATGGGTAGTGGGGTAAAATGGGTAGTCAAAATATATGGTTTAAAAAGTCAGTTTTTTTAAATTAAATTTGCATTTTTTTGAGTTGGTTATTATACTTAGCTGTTCTGAATTCTATATCACAAAATATATTTTTTCAATAGATTATTTTTTAGTGAGTGGCAACACTTTAAATTGAAGTCGATAAATTCAAGCCGCATGTTGTCTGCTTAAACTTCTATCTCCAGCTCCTGATTTTTGAGGAATTTTTATTACTGTGTCATAATATCTTTAGTTAGACATTTTTATTGCTGCTTCAACTTACAGGGAAGAAAAAAAATAATTTTTCTATTTTCAATCTCATATTTTGAAAATGGGGTAAAATGGGTATATATGGTTAGGCTTATCATTCCAGCAAGTTGTTTTAAAAGGTACAGCATATTTTCCTTTAAATGAATATTAATTCATTTGCGGTTGATTCAAAATGATTGAAACATATGCACAGTGCCATGATTTTATAAAATAAACTTTACTCCATCATAATAAATAAAAATAAGCCACAGGTAAACTTATTCTAGTGTTTGTGTGCACTTGCGCATAAAATAACAATTTCCTCAGAATATGCTGGCCCAGCCTGCTGCTCGTCACATTTTTATTTGATTGCAATCAGATTCTATCAATTTCTCTGATGTACTCTAATGTACCTTTAATTTCTCGGAACACATCCTCGTTTCAATCCGAAAAGTATGCGTCACAAAGCACAATTTCCTCACCTTATAAAGATTTGAAAACTGCAATATTGTCAGCAATTTTAACAAGTGCTTCAGATTTGACAACTACCTGCATGATTTATTAAATAAAAAATTTTAATGCGCCACAAAGTAACAATAGGCCATTACTTTTTTAAAAGAAAGACAAGTATGGATATCATGTGTTCAAAGAAACCCTATTGATATTTTGTCAAATTTACTCTTTGCACTATTTTTTTTAAATTAAATAGTTAAATTTTGATAACTGACTCTTATGCCTTTACTATCACACTTCATTGAACAAATAGTATGCTTTTTTATCACTTCTTAGACTTTAATACCCATTTTACCCCATAGGCTACCCATTTTCACCTGCGTGGGGTAAAATGGGTATACAAAACATATAGTCATAAACCCTCCTCTCAAAAATAAATTTGTATCAAATTATGTGTGAAAATCATTTAATTTTAGTCTCAACATGTGTAATGTATATATAAAACAAAAAAAAAAAAATTAGAAACGAAATATTTTGACAAAAATACTTGAGTGAAAATCCAAAAGTAGGCTATTTTATACCCATTTTACCCCACCTGACCCTAGGTCGTTCAAATGTGATTTTTTTTTCACATAACTGATTTTGAGTAAGCTATTTTCATTACGTGCATTATTTTTTTTAGCATGTTCAGATAATCCTATGGCTCCTTGCATACGAGATGGCGATACTGTGCTTGATACTTTAAATTTTAAAAAAGTGAGTACATCTTTTCTATCTGTTTCATAGCTTACATTTCATAAAACATCAAAATATCCAATGAAAACCTGAAGATCCTTCCCAAAAGCTTTGAGAGGTCTAAAAAAAACCTAAAAGGGAAAAACTTTGCCATAATTAGAAGTTATTTTGTAGCAGAAGGTTATATTCTTTCACATGAAAGTCCTGTGCAGACAGGGCTGCCCATCCCCCTATGTTCAATGGCGCAAATCCCCCCCCCCAAAGAATTTTTTTTTCTTCTCAACCCTCTTTCTCTTTTTTATTATTTTTATTTTAACTTTCATTTTTATTTAATTTATTTTTAAAAATATTTTTATTAATTTATTTTTAAAATTTTTCTATTTTTGTTATTTATTTTTAAATTTTTATTTATTTATTTTCAAATTTATTTATTTATTTTTAAATTTATTTATTTATTTATTTTTAATTATTATTATTTTATTAGAAAGTTCTGCACTACTACAATAACATGCACACACACAGCAACTATTAAATAAATGAAATAAAATACGAACGAATAAAATAAAGTAAAATAAGTAATTCAATTAAAAAATAAATCAATAAATGAATTTAAATAAATAAATTTAAAAAATTTTTTTAATTCCCCGCCAAAAATTTTGATGGCGCAACTTGCGCCAAAATCCCCCCTAATGGGCACGCCTGTGTGCAGATATACTTTATAAATTGCATTGGAAACAAACTGGTTTTTCGCACTTTAAGCAGCGGAATTTTCTCGCGGTATTCTTTGCTTTATGTTGCGTACTGACCCGTGCCTCAGTGGTCAATCGGTGGACTTTCGATCTGTAGAAAATCGTACAGAAATTTTGGGTCCCTTCACAAATGATTTTACAGGCCTTCCTCCATGTTGTCGTCCTCTACGTCCCTACATATATTTCACCTCTCATTTGAAAAATCTCGGGCCCCTTTCATACTCGGGCCCTAGTCAACAGGTGTCCTTTCTTCTACCCCCCCCCCCCTCCTCCCTGTAAAAAAAATCCCATGGATATTTGTTTGACTTTGAATACCCTCGGAAAAATTAAATCCCTAGTGCAGTTTCACATCGACATTGACACCTGCGACTTAATGGGATACATGAAAGACTGCATACCAAATCTGGGAACGCACTAGGTGTGCAAAAGGCTCCATCGTTTAACGCAGGCCCATTAGAAAGAAAGAAAAAAAAAGTTGTGCTTTGTTTTTGATTCTTGAAAGAAGGATTTTGCGTTACTTTATTTCAATTTGTACCCTTACCCTGTGAGAAAAACTACAGTAGGGTAGACCGGGGTTAGTTGTGCCGGGGGGCAACTTGTGCCATCGAGCCTCCTGACTGAGCCAATAGGTTTCAACACCTGTCGCGTCACGTGAGTGAGCAGGTTGATGGTCTCAGTGTCTTGTGTAAATTTGAAAGTCTAGCGTTGGATTGTTTTCTAGATAAAAATATTTATTGTGTTTTCTGCAGCAAAAATAAATTTTGTGACCTGCGTTGGAACTGTCATTGCCACTAAGAACACTGAGGTGTGAAAACTTTCCAAACATTATTTAAATATCTATGTTTCCAGTTGTTATTCTATGCATTTTATTTGTTGATTATGATACTAATTCGGAAACTATTCAGTAAAGTTCAAAATGGTGTAACACGAGGCTGTGACAAAGTTAAGGAGGCACGTTGTGACAGCGTACTTGCCCTAGTTCGTTATCCATCATAGAATAGAGAGTAGCTAAAATGTGGAAATAGTGGAAATAATAAATATGAAGCTGTTATCAAAACCCGCACTTTTAGCAATAAATTTGGTTATTACAATATTTTGGTTATATTTTTACAATAGAAAAAAAGGTTCTTTGTAACCCCGAAACCCTTGTCTTTAATTTTTTTTGTGCATGATTAACTCAGGGTTTTAATGATTGCAAACAAACGAAAAGAATAAAATTGATTTTTTTTTTGGTGTAAAATTAGTGTTTTGTACACAGAATACTAGGATTTTTTAACCGCTTTTTTTCCCTCGAACAGTGCACTTAATTACATATCTTCAAAGGTAAACAGCCATTCGCATCAAACATGTTTACTTATCACTTGTCTAAGCATTATTGGCAAGGTGCCAACTGTAGCATCCATTTCGGATTGAGTGAAAATTATTGAAAATTTTCATTTCAACTCATTGAAAAAAAATTCATTATAAATCAGTGAAACAACATAACTTCACAGTTTTCGCTGTAAATGAAGGTAAGGTGTTTATATTATTTCCTTAAGAAGTTTCAGAACCATAACATTATTATAATATTGGATGCAGGAATTTTAGTTTACATTGACTAAATAATTGAAAAAAGTCGAAAAAGTGACCTCCCTTTTGTAAACTCCTAGAAATTTGGTTAATTAAGTTAGAACTTCAAACAAACCATATTCTCGAAGAAAATTATTTTTCCTATCTACTGATGCATTGTTTTTTTTTTTATTTTTTTTTTATACTACGTTTACTAGGATCGTTTTTACGGTTCTTAAACATGCAAAAGTCGAAACCGTGGATAAAATATTAAATATTTTATTTTCTAATTCAAATTTAAAAAATCGAGTTTCAAATTGTAACATCAGACCTTTCAGACAACCTGTATATCAAGTTTCGTGTCTATAAGTGGGATAGTTTCGCCATACAGCTCACAAACACACAGAAGGGTGTCGCCTTTGAGAGTGAAAATTTCGAACTAGTTTTGGCCAAGATTTTCAGTCAAATACTCCACTGTGCAGCGGTACGTTTTATAGAGAAAAAAAAAAAAAAAAAAGACGACCACCTAAAGCTGCAAGCACTCCGATCAAAAATGTTTTAAAACCTGTTATTCCAGCAATCCCTTCTAAACAGAA
The DNA here is from genome assembly GCF_026930045.1 of Uloborus diversus. Classification (NCBI taxonomy): domain Eukaryota; kingdom Metazoa; phylum Arthropoda; class Arachnida; order Araneae; family Uloboridae; genus Uloborus; species Uloborus diversus. The sequence continues at coordinate 25,866,809 of NC_072731.1, read as the reverse complement.
TATTTGAGCAAAACAAAAAGCAAGAGAACGCAAGAAACAAATTGAAGAAGAAAAAACAAAATTTAAACTGTACGGAAATAAAAAAAAAAGTGCACAAAAAATTACACCAACGTTATTAAAAAAAAGTTGAAGAAAAAGTTACGGATAGCTCTAAAGATGATAAAAATTGTTTAGGTTGGAGCTATACAAAGTTTCTAGACCAGTAGAAGACTGGGTACAATGCATGACACTTAAACACTGGTCTCGTGCCAAATATCCCCCCCCCCCAAAAAAACCCTTATTTTATATGCATTAACAGCACATCGGATGTTGAAACAAGCGATGATAATGAGCAGGGCTGTGGAGTCGGAGTCGGAGTCGGACTGATTTTGGGGTAAAGGAGTCGGAGTCGGAGTTGTTAGAAAACTTGCCGACTCCGACTCCGGGTTTCTTTTTTTCTTTCCTTTTCACTGACTCTCCTTGCATTTTTTAAAAACTGACTACCAATTGGTTCAATTACATGTATAAAAAGATACTAATGAGAAAATAACTGCCATTATGGCAATCAGGTAGCCTGAATGCTTACCTAACTTACTGTAGCCGTCCTCTAGTTTGCTTGCTTTTTAACTTAACTAATAGCGACTGTCAGCAAACGGTTTTGTTGCCTAACATTTTCAAGTAATCACTTTCAAATAAAAATAGAAATATAGTGTTTTGTTCGATCTTAGTTATAAAATAGCGAAAGAAACGTAACAAATTAATAAGTCGAGGCCCGTAGCTAAGGTTAAAACGTTTAAGGGTGATCGACAAATTCAAAACGTTCTGGCGCGAAAGCACGAATCCGAAAGATCCGATGAAAAATAATCTAATGTTTTTTTCTTTATTAAGACTATTTCTATAAGCTTGGTTCTCACTAAAAAGTATGGAACAAAATAAGTGTAAATGATTTCTTGATTGCAACACTCAATAATTGCAGCTAATCTTAAAATCTTAATATTAAGGTTAATTCTAAAGCAGACAATAAAATTTAAATTAAAAATTTAGCGAAGAAGAAATATAGGTATAGTAAAAGCTATTCGTACAAATTTGTATACCGGCCGCATTTTGTGTAAAATTAGCTCCTGATGTATATGTGCCCTATTTTCGTTGAAATTTGATTGATGAAATATAATTTAAAATATATTCGCGAAAATTTTCAGAATTAAAGTATTTATAAACTCTGAAATTAACTTTGGGTGTCAGCTACCTGATGGGTGTCACCCAGGGAAAACCACCCCCCTCTAAAGAACTTGGATTTGAGAAGAAAAAAAAAGCTTTTTTTTCTCTCAAGTTACAGCTTTCAAAAATTGAAAGCACACGATTTGATCAATATCTATTTGTTAAACATTAAAGGGGGGCAAATTGCAGATAATCCTTTTCAAATTTTTTAAAAAGGATTTTTAAGTCATCTCACTTCTTAACTCGTAACTGTTGGAAAATTTGATTTTTAAATTGAATTTCTAACGTTGTATGCGTCTTGGGTTTACAATAAAAAACAAAATGCGAAATTTTCATGAAAAGGAATCAATATTTCAATCTCTGTTTAGAGGTTTTCCCCCTTCCCCTGAAGGGAGAGAGGGAGTTGAAAAAATACAATTAAAAAAATCAAAAACATCCGGAGTCGGAGTTGGAGTTGGAGTCGGGCGTTTCAAAATCCAGGAGTCGGAGTCGGGGTCGGAGTCGGCCATTTTCCTTCCGACTCCGCAGCCCTGATAATGAGTGATTATAAAAATAGGTAGGCCTGTAGGATATGGACCTACACATTTTACCTCGTCAAATATTAATATGACCAAAAATTAGTGTTGATCTACGTTTTATCTTGCCTTATTAAGATAGTTTTTTTAATGTGTCTCTAAAAAGAGTTCACAAGCGTTAATAATTTAACTATTTTATTTTCATTTCGTTTAAAGTGTTATTGAAAACATGCAGGTGTTCTTTTTTGTGTTCAAAACATTGTAAATGAATAATATATTATTTCCTTTTTAACTTAAAATATCCCATTTAATTGCATTTATTACATAATTTGTGCATGTTACAACGTATTTGTACGCATTCTTTGGGTGTCACAATGTGCCTCACGCATGTCACTACTAGCCTCGCTACAAGGCAAGTTGAAACAAATTTAGGGGCTACGCAAATTCCATTTTATGTCGTGAAAAACGTCTAAAATGTTGATAATCTATATATATAAAAATGAATGTTTGTCTGTATGTCATCCATGAACTCAAAAACTACCCGGCAGATTTGGCTGAAACTTTCACCGTTTGTTATTTTTGGTACTGGGAATGTTTATAGACCAGTTCGAAAAAAATCCGATCGATAGTTCCTTTTTTATTCCAATTTAAGTCACAATCCATTGGATAAATACGAATAAAATTATCGGCTGCAGAAATTAATTCGCGTGAAAGATCTCATTTATAAGAAGTTAGCTGTTGCCATTTTTCTTGAGTTTGAACAAATAAATTCTTTCTTTATTGTTTTAAGGCTTTTCATGCAACGGGGGGATTTAAAACTTTTTCTATTTGATATTTTAAGTGATTGATTGATCTTGCAAACTGCGTGAGTACAAAATTTGAGTATAATCACGGCTTCACTTGATACCTGGACCGATTATTATGAAAATTGCTATATATATATATATATGTATTTTTCCACGGAAAAGGTGCATAATATGCTCATTGAAGCCACTCGCCACCAGGAGGCACTGCAGAGTAGCAACTTCTGCCCCGTTCAACCGATTGTCATGAAAATCAGTATAATGATGTATTTTTTTGTTGGCGTAGCAACGCGCGTCGGGTACAGCTAGTTGTTTTATAAATATATTACTCATGGTTTACTCTAATGATATGATGCATCAAATGTTTCACATCATTTAAAATCTTACGGTAATATCAAAAATCACAAAAATGTCACTACTATCCCCGGTCTGCCCTACTACTAGAAAATCTCTTGGAAATGGGGCTTCAATAAAGGTTTCTAATTACGATAGTTTCTTCTTAGGTAAATTTATTAACTTTACTTTTAAAAAAGCTGTGTAATTACTAGAAACCTTTATGGAACCCCAGTTTCTTAGACATTTCTTGCAGTACTGCAGTTTTTTTTACAGTGTTGTTTGCGATTAAATAGTTTTTGCAACAAAGATTATCTAAAGGCTTTAAACGCCCATTATAGTTTGGTTCCGATCATTCGCGGCTGGTGAACCAAATATTCGGGGGCCAAAAGTGAGGGAGGGTTGGAGAGGGCGGATTATTCAATGATGAAAATTTAAGCCCCTCACAATTTTTGAAGTTGCCTGGGTGATTTTGAAGAGCAAGATATAAAAAGTGTTTTTATACATAACTTTGCTACTTCAATCATTTTTAAACTATTCCAATCAGCTTAGCTAGTAGAGAAAGATTTTTTTTTTTGTCTCAGGAGGTTAGAGAATTATTTTCGAAACACAATGGGCAAAAAAAAAAAAAAAAAAAAAAAAAAACATTTTCTATTTAGTTGTACTGGCAAAACAGTACAACTAAAGACAACAACAACTTTTCAACAACATGTTGAAAATATTTCATCAGAAAAATATTTTCTGTCTTTTCATCCCATAAAAAATAAATGGGAAAAATTTTCCACTTTTTTTAAAGGCATAAATTTACTGCTAAAAATTAAAAAAAAAAGTGTTTCAGTACAACTTTTTATTCTAAAATACATTGTTCTTTCTTCATGTACGTTCCCTTTTAAAAACGATCTGTTTTTAAACTGAAGTTATCTTAACTATTTCACTATTCCCTACTAGAAAATTCAACGATATGTACCTTTTTGTTATAAGCTTAAATCGTTCAATATCAAGATAAGTCAACAGTTAGAGATCCTTATGGAACATGATGCATATGTAATATGCTGTTCAAAATAATTTAACTCTGTTTAATTGTTGTGAATTCTTCACTTTTGTAGCATTTGTTAGTAGAGCAATAATTGCGTTCCTTTGAGAAGAAAAAAAAAAGAGTTCATAAAAAATATTTTTTTAAATCAGTGTTTGAACAACTTTCTTAATTATAAATTTTCACTTTTGAAACAATTTTAGTTGCTTAATTCTTTCAGAATGGAGGTTTTACTATCATTCATTACTTGTTTTTCATTGCAGGATCATTTTCTACGAGACATTGCTGTCATTGTCGCGTTGTTCCTGTTCTTCAGGACTTTAGCTTTTATTGCTCTATTGATTAAGTCTAGAAGGAAGACGTGATAGTGGTACTGCTGTCCTCTACTTGTCATCAATTATCTGCTGACTCAGTGATACGATATTTTTCCATCCAAGATGTATGCTTCTGCATTTTTTTGAAGCTCAGACTTTGATCTCATACGAAGCTTGCAACAAAGATCTGCTTAATAGATTTCTTGAAGGATTCAGTTTAACTCATGTTATTTTTTGTTAAACAGTTTTAATAAAACAAATAATGTGACCATGACCTTCCTCGATCTTGTGCTTAGAAGCGTAAGCACCATCTGGGGAGGCCATGATTTGACTTAAGATGTTTTTGTAAATAGCTGTAACCTTAATAACTTTTAAAATAAATATTTTTTAATGCAAGGTTTTTTGACCTCTTTCTTTCTTTAGATCTTTAACATAAAAACACACTCATGTGAGCATTATTCTATACATTAGGGGTGCAACGTTGATGTCGATGTTTTGGAAACATCGATATTTTTGTTAAAACATCGATGTTTTAAACATCGATATTTTACTTTCGATGTTTTTGGACCATCGATGTTTTGGTTTCGATGTTGATGTTTTGCATTTTAATTGAAAATCATCATAAAATTTGCTCCAATTTTCTTGCTAAGTAAATAAATTTACTTATAGAGTTAAAAAAAAAAAAAAAAACATTTTTTGTACCCATTTTATAAGATCAATTTTTCTGTGTAGAGTATGATTTTTGGGAAGATTACTACAAGGTAGTGGAAGATTAACTAGAGAGTGAGGAAGAGGTCAAATCTATTGGAAAAACCTAACACTGGTAGCCTAGTGCCAGAACTTGCAGTGATTTTAAGGCTACAGTTCTTAAACTAAAGGAAAATCCTGTACGTTATTAGGGTGAAAATTATAACTTTAAAAGTTCAGAGCTGGTAAAAGTTGCTTTAAAGTATTTGATAGTGATGGCAACTTCTGTTCCATCGGAAAGAGATGTTTCTCTGACTGGTGGGATAGTCTGCGAAAGGAGAAATTCGCTTCTGGGGGGCAAAGTAAAGAAGCTTCTTTTTCTCCAAACTGTAAACACCAATAAAATACTAGCACAACTTTTTCTCATCATTCAACTGACGGTAAGTGCTATGATACATTTTTTTCTTAGATTCTTTTTTGATGTAAATTTACTTTTAGTTTCAATCAGTTTAAAAATATTTCCTTATTACAATAACTAGTTTCACTGTAAAAAAATTCCAAAACGTTACTGGGTATTTTCGTGTTACGTTTTGATTTAAATGGTTTTTATCCACTTCCTGGAAAAATCAAGTATCCTTGTCAAAAAGTTTCCTGAATTGCTACATTTCCCACGAATGCAGACTTTTCACTGTTGTGAAACATATAGACCAAGAGCTTACCCCCCAAAACGCGATTTCTCTCTTTTATGGCTTGTGGCCGGTTAAAATAGTAAAAAATGCAATGAAAAAACTTTGGCTCTAATGCCCCGGACTAATTTTGGGTCACACGGCTGCGTGGGTGGATGAAAGGTCAAAAAAAAAAAGGAAAATATTAAAGTGATGAGTTAAATGGCTAAAAATTATATAATAACATTAAATTAATAAGGAAAAACACGTAGCAAATTTATCCCCCAGCTATGTTGGGGCGAACGTGGTGTCCCCCAGGGATAAAGTATCGATTATTAAACTAAAAAAAATTATTACTTTCGTGGGGGGGGGGGAATTTTACAGGGTATTAGTTTCATTATTTTGATTGCCAAAAAAAAATCCCCCCCCCCAGTAACTATGGGTCAATTTGTCAAAAAAAATTTTTTTTGTTCCTCTTTATTTGGTCCAAGTCGAGTATTATTCGAATGTTTAAAAGTTGCAAAAAAAACCCCAAAGTTTGAACGTTTGTTCGTTAAAAAAAACTCGTAGCAATCCCCCCCCCCCACACACACACCTATGGAAGGGGCTGCTACGCGGTGCGTGGTTTTACAACGTGGTGCCCGCTCCCCCCCCCCAGGGGTGAATTATCGATTGATTAAATAAAAAATGATCACTTTCGTGGAAGGAATTTTACAGAGTATACATTTAATTGTTTTAATTGCAAAACAAAATCTCCCCTCCCCAGCAATTATGAGTCTACTAGCTGCATTGCCCGGCGTTGCACGGTCTACCTCAAAAATGTACGTGTATTCGGCGTTCCAAACATTTTATACAATTATATAAATTTTCCCGTTTTCATTACATTTCTTATTGCTGCTCCACTGCTATTAGTCAAAGCGCAATGTTATATAGCCTATAGCCTTCCTCAATAAATGGACTATTCAACACAAAATGAATTTTTCAGTTCGAAACCGTCGTCCCTGTAGACCAAGAGCTGAGCCCCCAAAACACGGTTTATCTGTTTTATGGCGGGTGGCCGATTAAAATAATAAAATAATGTAATTAAAAATTTTGACTCTAATCCCCCCCCCCCCCCCGCCCACTATTTTTGGGTCACACGCTGCGTGGGTGGATGAAAGGTCAAAATAAAAGAAAAATATTAACATAAGTGAAATGGCTGAAAATTATATAATAACATTAAATTAATATAAAAAAAACCACGTAGCAAATCCCCCCTCCAGCTATGTTGGGGCGAATGTGGGAGTCCTCCCCCCCCAGAAGTGAATATCGATTGTTAAAATTAAAAAAAAAAAAAAAGATCGTTTTCGTGGGATTGGGGATGGGGAACTTTACAGGGTATTTGTTTCATTATTTTGATTGCCAAAAAATCTCTCCCCCCCCCCAGTAACTATGGGTCAATTTGTCAAAAGAAATTTTTTGTTTCTCCTTATTTGGTCCGAGTCGAGTATTATTCGAACTTTCCCATGACCTCTTAAATTGCAAAAGAAAATTGCAATTATTTATTCGGTAAAAAAAAAAAAAAAAAAAAACAGGTAGAAAATCCCCCTCCAGCTATGGGGCGAACTTGTTGCCCCCAGGAGTGAAGTATCGATTGATTAAATAAAAAAAAAGATTACTTTCGTAGAGAGGGGGGATTTTCTCAGAGTTTACATTTGATTGTAGCAAAAAAAAAAAAAAAATTCCCTCCCCCAAAATTTTTTTTAAAATTTAAATTAGAAATTTTGAAATATTTTTCAAAATGAAAGGAAGCAATTCATCGTCCGTACATCAGTGTTCAACTGTAGCCAACACAGTGAAGTCGTTATAGCTGTTGGTTTTTCTTTTCGGAGTACGCTGTACCGCATCCTTAACTGAAAACGTAAAAAAATCCTTTTTTCAAAAATAAATTTTGATGTTTTTATATTATGAGTGTTTTAAAGGGTAATTTTAAGTGTAGCCAGCCATTAGATAAAAGATTGAATGTCTTGACAGAAACTTTATTTGAAGGAATAAAAGTTTCAAAGATTCGAAAACACTGAAAACTGAGATTCCGTGATTTAGATTTTTCCGAGTTCTTAACAGAAGCAGATCATCGAGATTGTAGGAACATTTTTATCAAACTAGATAGACACTATCACAACCAATATGATGAAGGTAAATAAATCTATATGAATTACCAAATTATTATTTTAAAAATTCTTTTAACGCATCGGATTAACGCATTAAAATTTACAAGTAAAAATTATCGTTATTGCAATTTTAACATTAAATCACTTTTGTTTGTGAAATAAACTCATAATTACTGGGGTAGGGGGAGATTATTATTATTTTTTTTTTGCAATTAAAACAATTAAATGTATACTCTGAAATTCCCTCACGACAGTTATTTGTTTTTTATTTAATCGATCGATAATTCAATCCTGGGGGCGGGGGCACCACATTGTAAAACCGCGCACCGCGTAGCAATCCCCCCCCCCCCACAAATAGATGGGTGGAATTTGCTACGAGTTTTTTTTAACGAATAAACATCCAAGCTTTGTTTTTTGCAATTTGAGCGGTCAGGCTAAAGTTCAAATAGCACTCGACTCGGACCAAATAAAGAGGAACAAAAAAAAAAAAAAAAAATCTGTGACCCACTTCCCCCAATTAACTCTAATTTGAATTCCGAAACTTCGAATTCAAATTATGTTTTTCGCAATCACGAGTTGCGACAAGACCCTACTGATTAGAGTTATTGTTTCTGGAAATGGCTCCCCCCCCCCAAGCATGTCCCTCCTCCTGGGCGGTTACGTGTGTATAGTTGTCTGTGTAGGCTTACATGTGTGCACGTAGGCGTGTGTACGTGTGTAAAGGCGTGCGCGCGTAGGGGAGTGTGTATGAGCATGCGTGTGTAGCAGGGCTGCGGAGTCGGAAGGAAAATGGCCGACTCCGACCCCGACTCCGACTCCTGGATTTTGAAACGTCCGACTCCAACTCCGACTCCGACTCCGAACTTTTTAAATTTTTTTTAATTGTATTTTTTCGACTCCCTCTCTCCCTTCAGGAGAAGGGGGAAAACCTCTAAACAGAGATTGAAATATTAATTCCTTTTTATGAAACCCAAGACGCATACAACGTTAGAAATTCAATTTAAAAATCAAATTTTCCAATAGTTACGAGTTAAAAAGTAAGATGACATAAAAATCCCTTTTAAAAAAAATGAAAAGGATTGCCTGTAATTTGCCCCCCCCCCCCCCCCTTTAATGTCTAACAAATAGATATTAACCAAATCGTGTTCTTTCAATTTTTAAAAGCTGTAACTTGAGAGAAAAAAAAGCTTTTTTTTCTAAATCCAAGTTCTTGAAAGGGGGTGGTTTGCCCCGGGTGGCACCCATCTGGTAGATGACACCCAAAGTTAATTTCAGAGTTTATAAAAAATATAAATATTTTCATTTTAAAAATTTTCGTAAATATATTTTAAATTATATTTTATCAATAAAATTTCAACGAAAATAGGGCTTGTATACATCAGGAGCTTATTTTACACAAAATGCGGCGGTATACAAATTTGTACGAATAGCTTTTACTATACCTATATTTCTTCTTCGCTAAATTTTTAATTTAAATTTTATTGTCTGCTTTAGAATTAACCTTAATATTAAGATTTTAAGATTAGCTGCAATTATTGAGTGTTGCAATCAAGAAATCATTTACACTTATTTTGTTCCATACTTTTTAGTGAGAACCAAGCTTATAGAAATAGTCTTAATAAAGAAAAAAACATTAAATTATTTCATCAGATCTTTTGGATTCGTGCTTTCGCTCCAGAACTTCTTTGAATTTGCCGATCACTCTTAAAAGTTTCAACCTTAGCTACGGGCTTTGACTTACTAATTTGTTTCGTTTCCTTTACTACTTTATAACTGAGATCGAACAAAACAATATATATTTCTATTTTTATATGAAAGTGATTACTTGAAAATGTTAGGCAACAAAACCGTTCGCTGACAGTTGCTATTAGTTAAGTTAAAAAGCAAGCAAACTAGGGGACGGCTACAGAAAGTTCGGTAAGCACCCAAGCTAGCTGATTGCCATAATGGCAGTTATTTTCTCATTAGTATCTTCTTACACACGTAACCGAACCAATTGGTAGTCAATTTTTAAAAAATGCAAGGAGAGTTAATAAAAAGGAAAGAAAAAAAGAAGCCCGGAGTGTGTGTTTGTGTAGGCGCATGTGTGTGGGTACGTGGGTGCGTAAGTGTATGTATGCATGTGTGTGAGTGAGTGTTGTGTACGTGCGTGTGCGTGTAGGTGTTCGTGTGTGTGTGTTTCTGTAGGCGTTCGTGTGTGTGTAGGCGTTCGTGTGTGTGCGTATAGGCGTTCGTGTGTGTGTGTGTGTAGGCGTTCGCGTGTGTGTGTAGGCGTTCGTGTGTGTGTGTGTAGGCGTTCGTGTGTGTGTGTGTAGGCGTTCGTGTGTGTGTGTGTAGGCGTTCGTGTGTGTGTGTGTAGGCGTTCGTGTGTGTGTGTGTGTGTGTAGGCGTTCGTGTGTGTGGGACATGGACGCCACCGCTCAGCAAAAGTGGATTCCGGAGGACAGTGCTCACGACCAGCCGCGCCGCCGCCGGTGGACGGTGGTGCTGCAGCCCTGGTCCAAGCTGAAAAAGGAACCGGAACATCAAGGACGGTCAAGTGAGAACAATAAGCAATCGTAATTGCTCAAAAAATTGACAAATTGATCCATAGTTACTGGAGGGGGAGGGGGAGAGATTTTTTTTTTTTTCTTTTTGAAATTAAAACAATTAAATGTATGCTCTGTAAAATTCCCTCCACGAAAGTGATCATTTATTTTTAATTTAATCAATCGATAATCCACCCCTGGGGGGGGCACCACGTTGTAAAACCGCGCACCGCGTAGCAACCCCCTCCATAGGTGTGTGTGTGGGGGGGGGGGGGGAATTGCTGCGAGTTTTTTTTAACGAATAAACGTTCAAACTGGGGTTTTTTTGCAACTTAAACAGTCATGCGTAAGTTCGAATAATACTCGACTTGGACCAAATAAAGAGGAACAAAAAAAATTTTTTTTGACAAATTGACCCATAGTTACTGGGGGGGGGGGATTCTTTTTTGGCAATCAAAATAATGAAACTAATACCCTGTAAAATTCCCCCCCCACGAAAGTGATCATTTTTTTTTAGTTTAATAATCGATACTTTTCCCCTGGGGGGCACCACGTTTGCCCCAACATAGCTGGGGGAGAAATTTGCTACGTGTTTTTTCTTATTAATTTAATGTTATTATATAATTTTTAGCCATTTAACTCATCACTTTAACAATTTTCTTTTTTTTTTTTTTTTTGACCTTTCATCCACCCACGCAGCCGTGTGACCCAAAATTAGTGGGGGGCATTAGAGCCAAAGTTTTTTTATTGCATTTTTTACTATTTTAACCGGTCACAAGCCATAAAAGAGATAAATCGTGTTTTGGGGGCTCAGCTCTTGGTCTATATTTTCAGCTCCCAGTTTAAAGATTAACTAAACGTATTTATAAAGTGCATCGGCTTCAGTTCAATTACGGCCCGTCCATGCTAATTAAGCTCCCAAAGGGAGCGAATAAGTGTGAACAATTTTGCTTTGCAAGAATTGCAGGCGGGTAAAATTCTCGTCATTTACTTGCAATTCTGGCTTAATTTTGGCCATGTTTGCAATAATGCTCTTGGAACTTCTTTGATAAATCAGGAAGATTCCGTGCTATTATGTTATACACTCCTAAGTTTACTCTAATTTTCCAGACACACCACTGGCTTTTAACGGAAAGATTACTGAATTGTTCAGTAGACTTCCAGGATAACTTCAGGAAGGTTACTGCATTTTAGCGGAAAATATTCCTGGATTTTGCAAGATATGTTACTGGCAGAAATCGGGCACATCAGCTGCCCAATATTTTCCAGAAACGTTTCTGAATCGTTTTTACAATGTTGTATTAAGTGGTGCTTGTCTTATTATCAATTTTTGACCTACTATAATACCAAGATGTTGCGAAATTTTTCTTATTAAATTATATTCATGATTTGAGGTTCAATATTTTCAATATATTCGTCGGGTACGTATTCTTTTGTACTTCTTAATAATTTTAGTATAATCAAAAATGTATGTTATACATTATTAAAAAGATATATGTTTTAAAACATCGATGTTTTTTAATCGATGTATCAATACCATCGATGTTTTAATTTCCAACATCGATGTTTTGCTATCGATGTCGCACCTCTAGAGTCGTAAGTGTAATAACATTCGCGATGAGCCTCCCCCGGAAATTGTTCGAAATTCTAGTTCTAAAATTGCAGTTTACACGATCCCTGCTAATGATCGGAGGAGGAGATCTTCAGGGACTGTTAATGGTTCAAATTCGGAGACAGTTTTTGAAATTTCACGAAGATGAAGTCCTAAAATTGAAGTTTTAGACAATTTTTAACGATGGGGAGGGGAGATGGATCGGGAATACACTCTAATTTTTCGAAAAGGAAAATGAAATGTCCTAAATAAACTCAATTGTATATTACCTCTGTTGAAATTAAGGGAAGAGGAGGAGTTCGGGCGACCTCTATCTGGAATTTTTTTTAATTTGAGGTTCAAAAAACGCAATTATAGGCCACTTCACCCCAAACGTTAAGGAAAAGATTTTGGTTTGGAGCCTCCCCCTCTACGGATTTTCTTTTTTTTTGGAATTGAGGCACCCCCCCCCCGCGAAAAAAAATAGACTAGTTTTAATGATGTGAGTTGAGAGAGGATGTCTGGTACTCCCAATGTCGTTTTTCGAAATTTAAGTCTAAAATACAAAATAGTAGGTTATCTTTGATGACAAGGGTAAATATTCGGAGATTCTCACCCGGAATATTTTTAAAATTTAAACTCTAAAAACATTTTTTTTAAATCTTTAATTATATGAAGGGGGACAGCAGACATTCCCCTAAAATTGTTTTTAAAATTAAAAACCTAAAAACCCATTTCTTGGCTATTAGTGATGAAGTTATGGGAGAGGGATGAGGTACGGGGCTTTTCCCCCGGAATATTTCCAAAACTAAGTCTTAAAAATACAACTACAAGACATATTTCTGGAGGGTTGAGGTGTAGAGAATCTCCCACAGAAATTATTCGAAATTGAAGTTCCAAAAACAAAATTTTAGACGATTTGAACGATGTTAGAGAGTATGAATTTGGGATTCTTTCGCGGAAATTTTTAGAGATGGAAGTCCATAAACCAAAGATTAAGATAAACTTAGAGGACGTTAGGATTTTAGGTACTCTAGCATGAGAGGGGGAGGGTGTTGCTGGAACCCCATAACCCTTTTCCTGGATTCGCTATTGCGTTTAAGAGTTGATGCTACTCTTAAATGATGCTATTTTCCACCTATATATTTAAGTTTTTCAATTATGCAATGATATATTTTTTAATAAAGGTATGATGTCGCGACCCCCTCCACAGGTTGGAAACCCCTGTTCTTTATGAAATTTGGAATAAATGTGAATCCATTATGTAAACAAGCGTTGCTTCAATTTTGGCGCCAATCGCTTCGGGGGGGGGGGGGGGGGGCTGATTTTTTAAAAAATAGCTTTATAATTGAACAATAAGAAAGATTAATCGTTATAAACTGTCGTCTGCGTATTTTGGGTGATTTTTAACTGTTGGAAAATGATCAGAAAAAACCACGATGATTCAAACTTTCTAACTGTTGCCATCTTGTGTTTGTTAGCAAATAAATGTTCATAATTATTTTAAGTAAGGCTTTTAAAATAATTTTTAATTTTCTTTCATTGCTTTGCTTTTGAGATAAATCGGGAATTGGGATGATCGTCAAATTTTGGCGTGTGTAACTTTGTTTTTGTTGAGAATATTGCTTCCTCGTCATTTTTTTTGGCATTTTTTTTTCTTTTTTTGCACCTTTTTTCCCCCAAGGTTGATGCCCTCTTGAGGGACCCAGTCCGCCCCTGTGGAGCTCCCCTGCTCGTGCACTTCTTTTCAGTTTTATGTGATTTTTCATTAGAAATAAAGCTCAGAATGAAGCCAAGTATATTTGCAATATAAAACCGCCAAACATCTGCGCATCTGTTGACTGCTTACGCAAAATACGTACAGTAGAGCAACCCTAAAGCTAAACATCTCTCTGTCGAGGATTATTCGTCCTTCGACAATATGTTGGGTAATGACGTCGTCCTGTATAAGTTTCTAGGTTATATTTCCAAAACTGTTTCTTAAAAAACGTTTTAATTGATTTTGATTCTCGAGATTGAAATTAGCCAAAAGAACTGAAGCTTTATAAACGGTAAGAGTTTTGAAATGACTCATATTTACAGTTAAAAACTTACTAAGTTATGTTATGATCGAGTTAAATTTCAAATGAAGTTAAAATGGCGTTCGCATTGTCTTTGTTTGGAAAAACATTTTCTTTGTTCAATTTAATTGAGCTTTGCCATTTTCTTAGGCTTGCCAGACGTCCCGGTTTTCAGGCAAAATTCTGGTGTCCCGGAAAAAGATAAATTTGATTAGATGACCAAAAAAGCCTAAAAGTAATTTCTTGTAAAGGGTTATTTTGAAAATTACTCTGTCATTCGAAACGTAGAGTTGTAAAATTAATATCGAATCAGCTTGTGAGGATTTTTGTTACATCATTAAAACTTAAAAAGACTTTCTTAAAAAAGTTCAGGCGAATGAAAAATACATCTAAATAGGCTTGCAGATGTCTGAAATGTTCAACCGGGACACCGGAATCCCAGGCCCGGCTCCTGGGGTAAGCGACCAAGGCGGTGGCAAATGTTAGGGGCGGCAAATGTCGAAGTTGAAACATTTTTTTAAAAAAAGTATGAATATTTGTTTCAGTGTTATAAGATTCACTACTTCAATGCTGCGAAAAATAAATAAATAAATTATGTAACCTGTGCTTGGATGGATATGCAGGCGTTTACTTCCATCTATTCGTTATTTTTTCCAAATCGAAAGTGCTGCAGCAACATAATAAAATATTAAAATTAGTTACATAGGAGCTAGCAGCAAAAAATAAGTTTTTTAAATATATCTTGTGGAGTATACTTTGATAATCAATGCCAAAATCATACATCTATTTGGTGTTAGCCGAACAGTTGTATAAAATGTTAGCGGTGAATTTCATACGATATTATAGTTTTAAATTTATAGTTCCTTTAATTTGTCTTATAATTGAAATAACTTACTTACGTATTTAATAAAATGTATTTTCAATAAATATTTATGGAACACAAAATCTGTCAGTGCAGCGAATATTGATTTTCTGTTGTCGTGAAGATATGTGTGCTTATTGATTTACTTAACAACTTATTACTAAAATTTTGATTTTTGTACTATTTTGATAACTTCGACACTTTTACTTAAAATATACGGTGGTAAATATTGAAAACGAAACTGGGGTTCAATAAATTATTTCGTGTAGAACGACGAAAACGAAAAAATTAAAAAGCTGTTATTTGAAATTCTGACTCATCATAAATAGATGTACTATTCAATATTATTACTTGCACTATGTTAACTTCAAACATTGCAGATTTGATAAAGCTATTACAATTCACGACTCCAATAAACTGTTGGGGGCCCTGCAGCTACTGTCTAATGGCGGATGAAAAAGGGAAAACAAACGCATGCCGTAACATATAACTTGCTTTGACGCTTAGACAGTATTTGCTTTGACAGTATTTTTCCATCGTGTTTGTGTTAAGCTTTCTTTT
Organism: Uloborus diversus; assembly: GCF_026930045.1. Classification (NCBI taxonomy): domain Eukaryota; kingdom Metazoa; phylum Arthropoda; class Arachnida; order Araneae; family Uloboridae; genus Uloborus; species Uloborus diversus. The sequence continues at coordinate 25,851,510 of NC_072731.1, read as the reverse complement.
CTATTCTTCCGAAATAACATTACACTATAAACTGTCTGAAGCCTGTAGTTTACCCCAAAGAAAACACGTGGAATGGAATGTTTTTCCTTAGTATTATTAGTCACCTCAAGGTAGCGTATTCTAGTTCTGGAGTTGTGAATTAACAGAAATGTAAAATGGCAACAGAAAGAAATAGAGTAAGAGCCCATGAGTGCCAGACATACGTCATAGTATAAAGGTCCAAAATTTTACTGCGTAAGCGCACTGGAGCAGGTATGAAGGGTTCGCTATTAATTAAGCTGACTCGCGCTGGCTTTGGCGGGCAAGAGGTAGCAAAGGCGCGAAAAAATGGTGAACAAAAACATCATAGTATAACGCGTGATTTTTTAATATTTTATTAGGGTACAATTACGAGTTAAACCTTACAAAGCCAGACACTTAGCGCGCTGGCTTTGCGCAGCCAGACACTTCAAAGCAGAGAAAAAATGGTGCACAAAAACATCATAGTATAAAGCGTGATTTTTTTATATTTTGTAAGGGGTGCTACTAGGAGTTATGCCTTACAATGCCAGACACTTCGCACGCTGGCCTTGCGCAGCCAGACACTTCAAAGTTGGGAAAAATCGCGTCCAAAAACATCATAGTATAAAGCGTGATTTTTTAATATTTTGTAAGGGGTGCTACTAGGAGTTATGCCTTACAATGCCAGACACTTCGCACGCTGGCCTTGCGCAGCCAGACACTTCAAAGTTGGGAAAAATCGTGTCCAAAAACATCATAGTATAAAGCGTGATATTTTTATATTTTGTAAGGGGTGCTACTAGGAGTTATGCCTTACAATGCCAGACACTTCGCACGCTGGCCTTGCGCAGCCAGACACTTCAAAGTTGGGAAAAATCGTGTCCAAAAACATCATAGTATAAAGCGTGATATTTTTATATTTTGTAAGGGGTGCTACTAGGAGTTATGCCTTACAATGCCAGACACTTCGCACGCTGGCCTTGCGCAGCGCTTTATATTATGACGCTTTAAATCACGCTTTATATTATGATGTTTTTAGACACCATTTATTTTAAGTGTCTGGCTGCGCAAGGCCAGCGTGCGAAGTGTCTGGCATTGTAAGGCGTAACTCCCAGTAGCACCCCTTAGAAAATATAAAAAAATCACGCTTTATATTATGATGTTTTTAGACACCATTTATTTTAAGTGTCTGGCTGCGCAAGGCCAGCGTGCGAAGTGTCTGGCATTGTAAGGCGTAACTCCCAGTAGCATCCCTTACAAAATATAAAAAAAATCACGCTTTATATTATGATGTTTTTGGACACGATTTTTCCCAACTTTGAAGTGTCTGGCTGCGCAAGGCCAGCGTGCGAAGTGTCTGGCATTGTAAGGCATAACTCCTATTAGCACCCCTTACAAAATATAAAAAAATCACGCTTTATACTATGATGTTTTTGGACACGATTTCTCCTAACTTTGAAGTGTCTGGCTGCGCAAGGCCAGCGTGCAAAGTGTCTGGCATTGTAATGCATAACTCCTAGTAGCACCCCTTACAAAATATAAAAAAATCACGCTTTATACTATGATGTTTTTGGACACGATTTTTCCCAACTTTGAAGTGTCTGGCTGCGCAAGGCCAGCGTGCGAAGTGTCTGGCATTGTAAGGCGTAACTCCTAGTAGCACCCCTTACAAAATATAAAAAAATCACGCTTTATACTATGATGTTTTTGGACACGATTTTTCCCAACTTTGAAGTGTCTGGCTGCGCAAGGTCAGCGTGCGAAGTGTCTGGCATTGTAAGGCGTAACTCCTAGTAGCACCCCTTACAAAATATAAAAAAATCACGCTTTATACTATGATGTTTTTGTGCACCATTTTTTCCCTGCTTTGAAGTGTCTGGCTGCGCAAAGCCAGCACGCTAAGTGTCTGGCTTTGTAAGGTTTAACTCGTAATAGTACCCCTAATAAAATATTAAAAAATCACGCGTTATACTATGATGTTTTTGTTCACCATTTTTTCGCGCCTTTGCTACCTCTTGCCCACCAAAGCCAGCGCGAGTCAGCTTAACTACTAGCGAACCCTTCATACCTGCTCCAGTGCGCTTACGCAGGAAAATTTTGGGCCTTTATACTATGATGTATGTCTGGCTATCATGGGCTCTTGGACTAAAATAAAAATCATTGCTTAGAATAGAAGAGAAACGAAGATAATCTATCTTCTTACATACCTATAATAAAACAAGATGTTTGTGTGTGTGTGTGTGTGTTTGTGGCGCGCATCCTGGGAAAACGGTAAGGCCTAGAAAGATGAAATTTGGTACACAGGTGCAATTTTTGCTGAAAATGTGCACCTCGGGCTTCGATTTTTGATATTTTAATTAGAAAAAAAGTTATTTAATGTTTTATGTTATTTTTAGCACTTTTTAGTCCTTTTGACTTCACAGATCCCAAACCAATCGTGCCAGACGGATATTTTTTGTACTATTGTGTAGGAAATTTAATTTTAAATATGATGAATGAAAAAATTTTGAAAAAAGAGCAATTTTTGTATTTTTTATAAACTTTTGAAAAAACCTTTATTTTACATTTTTTTCTGGGTTTAGTTTTTTTCGAAACCCATCCTGCGACAAGTATTGAACCCTCAATTCTAAAATTTTAGTTGGTAATAGTAAAAACATTCCGCCCCCTTCAGAAGAAAAAAGTTTTGAAAAATGCGCAATAGATTTTTTTTTTACAATTTTTTTAATGGCAGAACACAACGCGAGCTGTTCGCTTGCCGGCTGAGTTCCGAGCTTACCTCATCACGTGATCCAAATGAAATCGTTTGCCTTCTCTTCACCTTTTTTTTTTTTGCAAGCACTACTTTTTGAACAATACGGGGAACATAGAGCCTTTATTTTTGAGGGCTATTTTGATTAAATAAATAAAGCCCGCGATTTTTTGCATGATCTTCGTTTCTGTTACGAATTGGCGGTTAGGTTAGGTAGATACAGAGATAGATAGAGGTTGAGTGGACAAAAAATGTTTTTGTTTTCGAATTAATACTTATATAAATAAAAAAAGATTGTACTGTCAGGAGGTAGATATGCTCAGATCGTATAGATTGATAAATAGACAAATATCGAGTTCGATATAGCAGATGGACAGCAAGAAAGAGGCATGTCCGTCATTTAAGGAATTTCAACGGGGTGTCAGTGCCCCCCCCCCCCCCCCCACACACCATGACTTTGAAAAAACAATGCTTTCACATAAAAGTGGAAGTGCTTTTTGTTTATTTTTCGACAAAATTTGCATGAAGAGTACGTCGTTTGTGTCTCCCCCTCCTTTAAAAATATTCCAAACGACGGAACTGGAGATAGATCTAGAAAATATTTTATTCAAACTACTAATGATATACATAGATATAGATTGATTGATACCGCCACGAAAATTGTTTAAGCAGCCGCCGAAGGCGGCAACATCGGTGTAAAAAGGCGAATGATAATATTGAGAAAAAAGAGAAAAACATTGATTAATACCGTCGCTAAATTGTCTAAGCAGCCGCCGAAGGCGGCGACTCTGGTGCAAAAAGGCGAATGGCGTAAAAAGGCGGAGCAGCTGGTCGCCGCACAGTGGGGCAGCCTAATGTTAATTTTGGACATTGGGCAGAAAATTAAACCATTTAGTTTTGAATTTTTACTGTTGTATTGATAAACTAAGAACATATTCCCACTAATCTTACTAGTTTTTAACATTATTGCCCGAAGATAATACCTTGAATTCGAAGAATTAACTAGTTACTTCGTTAGAAGACAATTTAGTAAACAATAGATAAATTGTTTAAGAACTGTTCAAATTTAATAGTGTGATGTGTTGGGCTTTATGCACTCCTAATAAATAAGAAAAACACCCAAAAACGTTTCTTAGAAAATAAGAAAATTTTGGAGATAATTTTCAAAGTATTTTGAATGTATTTTTGAATTACGAAAATCGCTAACAAACGCAAACAAAACTGTTATATCCCAAGCATTGTAGAGAGTTTCAGCTTTCATAATCCGGTTTCGGTTTTTGCCTAAACCTGCCTATTCAAAAGATATTGAAAATTAAAGAAAAGTAAATATTTTACTACGAGGACGACGAAACGAATACGAAATGAACGTTGCACGAAACGTATTATTTACGTTGGTTTTTTCACTTCAATCAAGTAAACATGTTTACAGTTTTCAGTTTGTTTACTTTTTATTGCAAATTATTTCAATTAAGTACTTCGAGGAATCAGTTTCATTGTGTCATTTGTCGACTGTGGGACAAAATCATATGAGATGCTTGGAAGCATGGTTTCGTTTGCTTATTTCGGGGACTACAAAAATTTGTACTATTTTGAGTTATAAGTGACAGCAGACGAAAAAGACACAATAATCTCCCAAAAATACTTCTCATAAATTGTATGTACACAATACCAAACCCATCACAAAATGAGTAAAAATGAAAACAAGGAGCAGGCATATTTTGAAAAGATCAAAATATTATACATGTACATCAAGAAAAGTGTTTTTCTTCAAAAAGCAAACGTTTGTCCTTAATAAACATCTAATTTCTTTTATTACATTCTATATTAGGAGAACTTACAGCAAGCTACTTACTTTTTAGAGCATTAAAAGCTATTTACTTTTGATTTTAGTCCAGCAAGTTGTCTAAAAAACAAAAGTAAACACTTTTTAATTTAAATATCCATTTAATACTTCACCAGATTTATCCAAAATAAATTCTGAAGGAATCATCAAGAATAAAAGATGAAATTTAAAAATTTCATCTTTTATTCTGAAGTATCATCGTCAGAATCCCCGAGTTCAGCTATCCAATATCCGAAAGTAATCAGTGACGCTTCCGATGACTTGCATTTAACTATGGTGGATGGCAAAATTTGCAACCACTTAACGGAAACTACTTCCTCGATGCGTTGTTATATTTGCGACGCGCTATTTAAAGAAATGAATAATTTAAGTGTGGTGAACAAAAAAGAAATTAAAGAAGACCATTTTCGTTTTGGTTTATCACCTCTGCATTGTTGGATACGTTGTTTTGAATGCCTCATACACATTGCTTATAGGCTTGACTTCAAGGAGTGGAGGTCGAAGTCACCTGTCCACAAAGAATTGTTACAACAAAGAAAGGCAAGAATACAAAACGACTTTAAATCTAAGCTGGAGTTGATGGTAGATTATGTAAAACAAAGCCATGGAACATCCAACGACGGAAATACGTCACGAAAGTTCTTTGCGAATGCAGAATTATCAGCTTCCATAACCGGAATGAATCTAGACATGATAAAACGATTTTCAACGATTTTGCAAGTTATTTCATCTGGATTCACGATTAAATTTTAAAAATTTGAAATATATATGAAAGAGACAGCTCAGATGTATGTGAATTTATATGGTTGGTATTTTATGCCCGTTACAGTGCATAAATTACTTATACATGGACCCGAAATAGCTAAATATGCTATAGTACCTATCGGTCAACTCTCCGAAGACGCTCAAGAGACAAACCATAAGTATTTTCGATCGTATAGGGAATTGCATTCAATTAAAACGTCCAGAATAGATTACAATGGAGACGTTTTTAATAATTTATTAATCAATTCTGATCCTCTTATCTCAAATTTTTCTCCAAAGATTTGCAGTTTGCACCCCGAAATGTCACAACAAGTGAAGAATTTGCTTGAAGATGATGGAATGGAAATTGGCTAAAATACTGTTACATATTTCTTTAAAAATTGTTTTTAAATGTTGATTAAATATTTTATTTTGCACTAATGACTTAGTATTTGATTATCTTTACATTTTAAGTAACAAAATATTATCACATTTTTAAGTAGAAATTGGTTTTACTGAAATGTCCAAGCTCTCCGTACACTTGCCCCACTGTGCGCCGCAGGCGGTTGTTTACAATAAATTTTTAAACGTAAAAAGTGCTTTAAAGAGTAGTTTTTGGGTTTATGTGTTAGAAGAAACAGAAATTAACTAATCTTTATTGATAACACAGGCCAACAAAAAAAATTTTTTTCTTTGGTGCCCAGAGTTTGAGAACTGATTTTAGATATGCTTGGGGCTCTGAATCGAAATATGAAATTAGTTTTTCTCTAGCAACTCTACTTTTGTAGAAAAATGCTGCTGTTTTACCTGAAATGTGCAGTTTTTGCTCCATTTTGCGCACTTCTAAATCAAGTGTAAGCTTCTTAAACAAGGATTGCTTCTGGCATACTTACAATATTGTCAGTCTGCAGTCTAGTAACTTAATTTAAAGTTCACCAGATGCAATAAAAGTTTGACAAGTTTAGTAAGAATGCGTCATTAAGTTAAGGTCCATCTGTCTTGCATATATTCGCTTCTTGCGATGTGTGATGAGCTGGATCTTTGTATGCAGTATTTTTCAGGGCCTGATTAATATAGCGGGTGACCCGAAATATACATTTTTTGTGGGTTCCTCTGAAGTCTAACCTTACAAACATAAACATTAACGGGGAACCACCATGTATTGAGGTTTTTTATCACTCGTTCAAAATATTTCTTGGGAGGCAAAGTATCCCACAAGTACACGTAAAAAAAGGTAAATAAAAAGAGGAGAAAACTTAGGAAAATGAAAAAAAATAAGGTAAAGTTTCTTAATTAAGACTACTACAATTTTAGTCATTTTGAGGCTCTTAAAAATTAGGGACCCATGTCCAAGAGCCTAATTGGACTGTTTGCTAATAATCTCTAATTATTTGTACAATACAATAGGAATAAAAAATCCCTGTTTTGTGTTTTATTTAATCTATAGATGTAACTTTAACCTGTTTTATGTATATTTAAATGTTATACCTTATAGATTTGAACTTCTAGGAAAAAACTGATATCATATTTGAACTCAGGGTACCAAATTCATACGAAATCAGTTTGAAAAACCACAGCACCAAAATCACTGTTGCCCTGTGTAATAAAGCTCAGTCTCTCTGTCTGGATGTCTGGATCGCTGACGCGCATAGCGCTAGACCGTTCGGCCGATTTTCATGAAATTTGGTACAAAATATTGTAGCATGAGGGTGTGCACCTCGTTTGTCTCAAATGTTTCAATAACGATTCATTTTGACTTATTTTCTTTGAAATGCCATCTGACTGATGAAAGACGGCTAAAGAAATGAAAAAAAAAAAAAAAAAAACACTTCGGAAATCACATCAAAAGAACAGAGGACATTCCAATCATTTTGTGATTTGGTTTGTCATTTTACTAGCTTTAAAATATTTGAACACTAATAGTACAGTAAAAATAGAGGTCGGACCCAAACATCCAAAAAAAAAAGCTAAACCTGGTGCAAATTGTTTATTACCCTCCCAATAAGAACAGGTAAAAAGTCCCACCCCATTGTGCGTCGGGTTTTTGAATGGGGGGCATCTAAAAATTGTTGTTTTGGGTATTTTTCCAGAATTTTTAGAGTAAATTTAAAGTGAGAATATTATGTTATACTAAATTTAAAAGCATGAAATTAAAGGTGTTTGACCCCCAAGAGGGATGACATAACCCACCAATGCTACAGAGCCCCCCTATCCCCGTAAAACGAAGCAGTACCCCCGAACCCCCCTCCATACATTTCATATGGAAACAGGAGCGGCAAATAGGGGGTTCAAGAGGGGGCGGTCGCACCCCCAAATTTGTTGAATAAAATGATAGAAAATGGGTGAATTCAATTTATGTAAGTTAGAAATCAATGTTCATTAAAAAAAAATCTCGCGGATTCTCAGTAACTATTTAATGAAACTCTCAACACATTCCCAAACTAGAAAAAGTGTTTTTTGTTACTTGGCTGATGACTTAAAATATACCATGATAGAGAACCATGGTTAATTTTAAGAAAAGAAGACATTTCCTCATAAAAATTCATTTCATACTTGTGTGCCGAGTATAATGATGGTATGTCCAATATGAGAGGCTCGTGCAAAGTGGTGTGGCTGCAAATGTTTTCACAAGAAAATTCCTTGATATTTTAGATTCACTCTTACACTCATTTTTTAAGTGTATATTTAATGAGTGTTCATCTTTTCGTCTGCTAGAAACACGTTTCAGCTGCTCAATGCATTATATGCTTTCATAGAAACTTCTTAAAAATGTATGTGATTATTGAATTAAAAAAAACCATATTAACAAATACCTTTTATGGGGCTCTATAATAATGCAATATCGAAGTGACACAAGATGGTCTTCAAGATTTAAAACCTCAAAAACATTTCTCGATAACTTCAAAGCAGTGATTTGACGACTAGAAGAATTATTTTAAAACGATTCTTTCATTGGTGGAAAAGCTCCATGTCATTATTTAGCATGCATGTATGACTTCGTTTGAATTTTTATTCAATTTGTATTCAGGAAAGTTTTTGAAAAATGCTTTACTCTATCAAAATATCTTCAGCCCACTACCCTTAATTTTCGGACTATTCAAGCCACAGTTCAATCTACAATTGAAACTGAAAATTTACATAGATGTATATTTCAATCAAGCATGAAACTTTTCAAAAAAATTCTTTCTCCGGGCCAATTTAAAAAAAAAAAAATAAAAATAAATAAATAAATAAATAAATGAAAAACAAAAAAAAAAAAAAAAAAAAGTGACAAAAATCTGCATGATAATGTGAAGTCAAACATTATTTTTTTAATATTTTGTATGAAGTAATAGATTCAGTTTCGAATGAAATTAACACAAGATTTGATGGTAATTATTTTTCTGTATGGTTGGTTCTATATTATTTGGATTGGATTTAAAAAGAAAAATAAAATATTTCAATTATGAGTAAAATTTTTAGCATGAGGCAAGGCAAATTACAAGCAATATACCGACAAGGCCGGTTCTCACATCCAGAGACTGCAGTTTCGTCCTTGCTATGGACTCATCAGTCTGGAATAGTGAATAACAGAGCTGGAGGCAGATGAGACTAGATTATTCAATGATGAAAAATTAAGCACCTCACAATTTTTGAAGTTGCCTGGGTGATTTTGAAGAGCAAGATATAAAAAGTGTTTTCATACATAACTTTGTTACTTCAATTATTTTTTAACTATTCCAATAAGCTCAGCTAGTAGCAAGGGCGCCCATATGCAAAATTAATAGGGGGGGGGGCTCAAATACTTTCCCAATGGTTTAGCTGAATATTTTCCCCATGGAGACCGATTTCAGGACAGATTAGAATCATTAAAATTTGTAATTTTTAATAACTTATTCATTAATGACTGGAGAAGAAATGTCGTTACATTTTTAAAATGAAAAAAGTAAAGGCAAAGCAAGAAAGTTCTAATTTCTAAGGGGGGAGGTGAGCCCCCACTTGCCCCCCTATATGGGTGCCCTTGATTAGTAGAGAAAGATTTTTTTATATCTCAGGAGAGTAGAAAATTATTTTTGAAGCACAATGGGCAAAAAATTCAAACGAAGTCATACATGCTAAAGGGCATGAGCATTTTCACCATCTTTTCTATTTAGCTCTACAGGCAAAACAGCACGACACTGGGCACTGATACATTAGTAACACAATTCCCTGCACTTTCGAATTCCAAAATTCATACAATAAAACTTTTCCAAAAGGTATAAAAACTTAAGTATCGAGATCTTTTGTATGATAACTTATTAGAAAGCGAATCAAAATTTTAATTGTTTCTGAACACATTTTTCTAACACAATAAAAGGTTTAATGTGAATAAAACACTAATTTTTATTCATATTAAACCAATTTTATGACCACTTCCCGTTAGCTAATGTGTGTTTGGGACCGCAATGTGGTAATACATATTTAAGAAACTCGACCCCCCAAATGAAATGCTGAAATGCCGCCCCTGTATGGAAACATTATTTTATGCTAAGTTAAAGTTAGAAATCGAGTGCGTCCATCCTCCAAGATCGATGGTGCACCTCAAAGCTACAGCACCCCCCCCCCCTCCGTCAAATAAAATAAATCCCCCCCCCCCTTTTATTTCAAGTAGAAGTATTATTCCATGAAAATCTAAAATGCATTAAATCAGGACTGTCCACCCCATAAGAACATAGCTCATCTCCAAAAACAAAATTATATACTAAAATATTATCCTCCCCCCCCCCACCCTCTCTGATGGTGCACATTCGATTAAATAACCAGAAAAATTACGCTGACCTGTTTTTTGCTTTCAAATGATTTCTCCTAATCTTGTAACAAAAAGTCAAGATGTTTTTTGGAATCTAGATCCTCAGCAAAATCGTTATTGTTGCAGCTATGTCTAACACAATTTGAGCATATAATTGAGCACTTCAGTCCATTTTCAGACTTTCCAAACATTCACTATATCCAATGAACCCTTCAGAGCAAGCACAAGATTTGAGACGCAGAAAGTCTTCTAGAGCAGAAGGCTTGGCTGTTGTAACAGGACGCAGATTATATTTCTGTGTTGCTTTCTTTGCACCCATCAAAAATGACACAAGCTTTCTCATACTTACAAGTTACCTATACACTGCATTGCTGGAATATTTCCTTGAAGTTTACAGATCATTACCAAAAATATGACCAAGCAGGTATCTTCCATTTATTACATATGAGACAGTGAGAAGCAAAGGGATGTAAGTGGCAAAATTAAAAATTTGGAGATAACCAGTACAAATGGTTGGTGAACCTCTCCTCTATCTTGAGGCAAGAGATGGTACTACAGTGGTGGACAAAATTATAGACTCAATTTTTTTTTCTTTTGTTTCAATTACAACATAACTCAGTTTAAATTATTTTCAATGAAGTAAAGATGAATAGTTGAAGAAATAGTTCTAAAATTAGTACATCTTATCAATTAAATTAAAAAATTCATAAAGTTAGAAAATTTGCAAATTTAATATTTTATCATTACGTGAAACCTGGACAAAAGTATAAACTCAGAGGTAAAAAATACAGGATTACGAGAAAGTTTCGTTCGAAAATGTTGATTTAACGCCATAGAATGAATAAATGTTGCCATCAGTGATTGCTAAAAGTTTTGTTTTTGGAAATTTATGAGAAACATATAAATGCACCGCTGGACAAAATTATAAACTCATTTTTTTTTTTTCATTTTTTCAATCATAATTTAACTCAGTTAAAAAACTTTTTGTTCCAGTAGAAATAAATAACTGACTAAATAGTCCTAAATTCAGTGTCACTCATAAACTTTATAAAATGAATAATTTAATTAAAAAAATCTCAACTTTAATATCTTTATAATACATGAAACCTGGACAAAAGTATCAACTCAAAAATAAGAAACTCTGAAGTTTTGTAGAATTTTATTCAAATACTTAATCATTTAACAACCAAAAATAAACCAATGCTGAATTTCAAAATTACAAACTTACAATACTGCATAAACACAATTATAAGCTGACATTTTTTTATTTTTTTTTTGAGTTTAATTAAGTTATATTTGCAATTACTTCAGTAAAACAAAAGCATAGATTTAGGAAAATGTAATTTTGCTATTAACATGGATAAATTGAAAAAAAACAAAAACAAAATTTGAAATGTTTTAAAAATTAACACTGCATTAAATCTAGCCATTAGTGTAAACTACAAACTTTTAAAAACGAGTTGGGCCCCCAGTTTTCTGAATTGGCTCGAATATGCGGCTGGGCATGTAGATTTCACAAGAGTTTCTAACAGCTGCAGTGGCATATGGTTCCATGCTGAAAGTATTTCCCTTTTTAATTCCTCTGTGGTTTGGTACCGGTGTCGATCATGATAAACTTTGTGAACCCTGGTCCCCCAAAGATTTTCAATCGGATTAAGGTCTGGACTACGAGCTGGCCATTTGATAACTTTGATACCCCAGCCCTTGAACCATTCTTTTGTACTTTTCGCTGCTTGTACACTCGCGTTATCTGGCTAAAATAACCAGTTTCCTCCAGGAATAAGATGAGCAAAAGGTAAGAGATGATCTTCCAGTACTAATCTTCAGCGTTCTATCTTCCATTAAGAAATGCCAATCCTGCTTTACCATGCTGAGAGGGTTATTTATCTTTACTGGAACAAAAATTTTTTAACTGAGTTAAATTATGATTGAAAAAACGAAAAAAAAAATGAGTTTATAATTTTTTCCAGCGGTGCATTTATATGTTTCTCATAAATTTCCAAAAACAAAACTTTTAGCAATCACTGATGGCAACATTTATTCATTCTATGGCGTTAAATTAACATTTTCGAACGAAACTTTCTCGTAATCCTGGATTTTTTAACTTTGAGTTTATATTTTTGTCCAGGTTTCACGTAATGATAAAATATTAAATTTGCAAATTTTCTAACTTTATGAATTTTTTTGATTTAATTGATAAGATGTACTGATTTTAGAACTATTTCTTCAACAATTCATCATTACTTCAATGAAAATAATTTAAACTGAGTCATGTTGTAATGGAAACAAAATGAAAAAAAATTGAGTCTATAATTTTGTCCACCACTGTAGTAGACCTGGTAGTTGCTTCTATACAGCATGATTTAGAAAAGAAAATCAGTAAAAGCCTACCTAGGATGTTATCTTTAAACGAGTTTTATTCAAAACTTGAAAATGTCCACTTACATCCCTTTGCTTCTCACTGCCTCATACATGACACCAGCTGTTCGTTCTGTGATGGTGGATGAACCTTTTGCTTCAGATAATAGCACTTTAACGATACAAGATTTCTTTCCTTCTGAAACCAGATTCATCGAATACTGATGGAGGATCAGCGCATAACTCGTACCAGAAGTTTTTAACAATTTGTTATTCCGTCTTTACTGTTCATATCATTCGGTGTAAAAGATGGTTTGGGCTTACACATCTTTACAGATAGTAACTACTCTCGCAACAGAAGCTAAAGACATAACTGTTTACCTCCTTTGCAAAGAAATGCCACAAAATTGTTTGCCTTCAATATCCTTTGTACCCGTACGTTAAAGGTCTCATCGCAACTCACCTTATCATCAGCGAGCAATACCACTACCAACTTGAGAGGGAAGAAACTTCTGCGGGCTTTTGAAACGGATTGTGATTTCCAAAATGAGAGACAAAAAGGTGTAAATATTTAGCATTCTATTGTTGTATTGCTCATTGCTCTCATCAAGACTTGTTCTATCGTTGAATCACTACAGGTTCTAGACCACCTGAATTTGTCACTACGTTAGATCGTTGGATAGCTGATGTTTTAGCTGATGTTTGATGTGATCAATTTTTTTTTATCGCATAATGTACTCAAAAGTTTGAGATAGTGTTGCAAGTATATGTCTGCATATTTAGCATAATTCACATAACCAGCTGCGTAAAAGAGAGGTAGTTCGGTGTTTGTCAATGAGAACCCCCACCGACTTAGAAGGTGCAGAATTGCAACATTGCCCGTCTCACTATTGGCCATTTTGGTTTGTCCCCCCTTACGGTGATGGCAAAAGATTGTAGAAAAGTTGAAGTAAGTTAATCAAGAAGTAGGGAAACTTTGGTCAATTTAGACTTTTTTTAAGCTGCACAGGAATTTTGTTTTCCAGCGCTCTAAACAGTTTAATAACTCCAATCACAAATAATTTGGTTACTGAGCTCGCTTAGATCTTTTAGAATTATCATTCTGACATTACCATATCATTGTGTGGCATTTTGTACTTCGGAAAAGTTTGAATCAGGGAAATTTTTCGTGAACTTCACTGAAACAGTTCATTTTAGAATTTAAATTCAGGGTCCCCCCCCCAAAAAAAAGCGATGGCGCACCCCTTAAGTGTGACGGAGTATCCATCCAGAATAAAAACCCTCAAAAAAGAAAGAAATACCCCTTGAAAAAACTGCCTTAAAAATTTCAATGACGCAAAGCTGATCCATGAGCCCCCCCATCCTCCCCCCGCCTGTGCACCCCCTGTAAATTAGAATTTTTTTCCGGGAGAGTTTATTATTTTACTATTACAGAGTGTGATTTCTGCGACTTTTGAGTATTTTTTTAAGTAATAGAAATTATTTTTATTTAAATAGAGGATTATTTCGCCCCCCCCTTCCCCCCAAAACCCGACGCGCAAAGTGCTGGGACTTTTTACCCCTTCTTGCTGGAAGGGTAAGAAGTAATTTGCAACAGGTTTCCCTTTTTTTTTGGATGTTTGGGTTTGGCCATTTTTTGGCCTAATTTTACTGTACTATAAGGAACAATATTTACATTCTACTCCTTTATTTTTCTGTTAAAAAATTCCAATGTAGAATTTTATTGTTCATATTATTATTTCTATCTTTAGCAATGAATTTCTGCAAAAACACTGAATTCCTCCACTCTCCCCCCCCCCCCCCCGAATGATATCTAGACCTTATCGGTTTGATGAGGGGCAAAAAAACAAACAAACAAAAAGATACGTTCAACTTCGATATGGAGTTGATTCAGTAGACAATGTGTCTGCTGCTCAGTTATTTTGCATTTGGGATGCTGCCAAATAATATTAGCAGAAATCATAACTAAAGCTTTAAAACATAAAATTGCATACATTCGTACCATTCAGTCATGGGCAGCAATTTTAGTGGGAAATAAATTTTGAAATTGAAATATTTTATTAGGTTTTAGCGGAGGTGCCTATACCTCCTACAGCAAATGCACCTCACCCCCCCCCCCCACCACCAAAAAAAAAAAAACACACGATGAACCTTCCAAATCTGCCGCCTGTCCCAAAAAAGAAAAAAAAAAACCCTTAAAACAACCCCCCTAAAAAATTCGATTCCGCTGCCTGCGCCGTGACCCTCGCCCCCCCCCCCCAAGTGACACCCCTGTATCAAATTATTTTAGAAAATATAACACTCAAAACTCAGGATTTCACGCTGTAGTTTCAAATAAAAAATATTCTGTAAACATTATGACTTGACTGAAGCTCTTCTTTCGGGGGGGGGGGGGAGGAAGGGGAGGGGGTATAACTAATTATACAACTAAGAAAAAGCTGACTGAAAAATAAGACTGAAACTTTCGAAAAACAATTACAAACTATTTCAGCTCTCTATTATTGTAATAAATTGTATTTTTTTAAATACAAGCTGAAGGTTTAATATGTTTTTGGTAAGGGCTTCATAACCTTAACTTTAAAGCATAAAACATTTCAAGCGCCACTTCGTATGAAATTACAAAAAATCAGCATGGATTATTTGATGACATACAGAAGCCCCACAAACGAATTGGCACTTCAAATTTAAACTGTAATGTTCCTTAAAACTTAAATTCAATTTGGGAGCACTGTCCCCTACTCGCTTCGCTCGCCAATACCGTTTCTCGCCTGCGGCGGACAATTGATGGCTGTAATTCTATTTTTATCAATTTTAAGATTTGTTCCTACTATGTTTAGCGTATTAGGGTGGAATGGCTTCCCCTGGATGTCCGGCAATCCCTCCCCTCCCCGTATTGTAACCAGTATTGGCCAGGTAGATATTGATAGTCCTAAGGAAATACAGACACACGCACAGACAGGTGGACAATGGTTTACATGGTATTGATTAAGTGTGATTTATTTATTTATTTGCTTAAAAATTTCTGATTTAATGAAAATCTGTTCATGATAATGTGAAGTAGTTTTCAGTTTTCAGATTTTACAAAATCTAAATTTTCATTAAAATGTAATGTGTTTACAAGAAAATGTAGTTACTCGTAATATCGAAACACACATGCCTTCAATTCTTATTTATTCAATTTTAGTACAGCAAAGTCCCGAAAACTCGGCCTAGTATGAACCGAAAAAAGTCCAAGTTTAGGAAAACGCCGGGTTATCGAGAATGCATATGCCACAAGTTTTTTGGCGGGGAATTTTGCGTTCTATGGTGGCCGTATTTTCTAGATTCGGCCTGGTTATCGAGTTCCGAGTATTTAGAGCTCTTTACTACCAATTTTGTTTGTATGTAATGTGTTCACATTGTTCTCGATTTCACACAAATAAAACTGATTTAATATACTTTAATTAGAAAATGGAAGCATTAATATTTAACTTTTATGCGAGTTTTTTAAAAATAACTTCGTTAATGCTTTATAAAAGTCAAAATACATTTCAAGATAAAAAAAAAAACATTGTTGTTTCCCTCTGTTTTAAAATTGTTTAGCTTATTTCTTTCTTTCTTTCTTTTTTTTTTTTTTTTTGACTGAATTATCATGGAGATGAGTCGCTCACATACATTGATACAACTTAAAAGAGGTTGAAAACTTAATTGGGGGTTGGTAATACAGCGTACAACACTGTAAAGCAAATACAGTGAAACAACCGAATAGCGGACAGTCAAGGGACTAGAAGTTTTGTCCGTTATTGGGAGGTGTCCGCTATTAGGAGGAACTACTTAATTTACCTTTTTCAAAATGGGCTGTTGTTCCCTTTGTAGAACACAATCGAAACAATTGTGAAAGGTTTACTACATTTTACGTCAAGCATAATCTGTTTTTTCCTTATAAAGGTATACTGGCAGCACACACTTGTCTTAAAAAGCATTTAATTAATTAATCAATTAAAACAGTTTGACATCCCTTTTTTGCATTACCAACGGCAGCGATTCGGCGGATTACCCCCCCCCCTCCCCACACTTTTTATTGTTAATTTATTTATTTTATCTCGAGTATCACTATTGCATGATTGACAGTTGGCAATATGACCTTGAATATGGGCAAATCTTTTTCATTTCTAAAAATTAAACAACCCAACGAAACCACGGCACCATAAAGCCGACTACTACCGGCGCCGATCTGCTCAATTGCATCTTCCGAGAGCCCCAGTTAGAAAAAGCGCCCAGTTTCCTCTTTTTTATCTTAACTTTTGAATAGTTATTGTGTACAAAATTCATTAAAATCTTAAGAAAAACGTACATTAATTGTTAGACTGACATCAGTTTTCACTTATCTGCTTCAATACTCTTAAAACTAGCCGTTACAAAATTATGACTTTTATTTTCTTTTTCATTTTTTGCTGCCCGCAAAAAGTACTATGCTTTTTACTTTTTTTTCTGCCCCCAACTTTTAAGCCCCAATCGCTGCCTCTGCCCATTACCACCCTTTTAATTCCAAGAAACAGTGATAAGGAAATGACGGGGGTAGGGGGGGGGGGTGGAATATCAGTTGTGGAGGATGAAAAGCTTTGTAAAGCAAGCAGTTACTAATATATTCTGTGAAAAGAAAAAAAACCGGAAGTGCTACGATTGCAACGGAATTTTTTTTGTAAAATAACTGTCCGTTATTCGGAGTGTCCGTTATTCAGAGTGAATTACATGGAATGGCCTATATTGAGGAACTGGAACTTGCAAAAATGTCCGTTAATTAGAGGTGTCCGTTAAGGGAGGTTTCACTGTAATTTGTTTCATGTTTTTTTTTTCTTTCGGAAAATTATATCAAAAGACTTTTTTCACCAAAAAATTTTCGGTTAGAAACTTTTCAAGAATTTTCAAATTTATTATCTGATCAACTTTGCAATATCAACCCTCCAAATGTACACTCATAAAACAATTAATGCAAAAAGTTGCAGAAAGGAAGTACCGAACAATTTATAATTTATTTAAATAAAAAATGTGGCTCTCGTCGCGATAGCAAATGGGAAAAAAAAATAATAATAATCTATCCGGCATCGGAACTGAATTCCAGAAACATATTTTGCTGCCGGTAATTTTTAACCCGATCCCGAGGCACTATACCCGAGGCGAATAATGAAGTTGCAAGATTCCGGAAACATCACAGTAAGAAGCTTCGGAAAGATGACGTCATGCGTCACGTGACAGCTTCAATTCCAATAGTGGAAGACTTTCCGGATAGATAGAAGTAAACGCCTAGTTTGGAATTAAACTAGAAATTTAACTTAATTTTAGAGGCGGCAAATTGCGTGATTTAAAAGTTTTTGGAAAATATCAATATCTGTTTCAGTGCCAAAAGATGCACTACTTTAATGGTAAAAAAGGCAATTTTAATTGTGTGTATCAATGCAATCAGTGCTTGGATATGCAAAACCCAGTTTGGAATTTAACTAGAAATTTAACTTAATTTTAAAGGCGGCAAGTTGCGTGATTTAAAAGTTTTTGGAAAATATCAATATCTGTTTCAGTGCCAAAAGATGCACTACTTTAATGGTGAAAAAGGCAATTTAAATTGTAGTATCAGTGCAATCAGTGCTTGGATATGCATAACCCAGTTTGGAATTTAACTAGAAACTGACTTTAATTCTAAGCATTTTACTATTTTTTAAATATTTTTACTAGTATATTATTATTTTTTATTATTGTTATTATTCAATGAGGGGGGGGGGGCACTTCTTCATATCGCCTAGGGCGGCAGAACTACTACAGCCCCCCCCCCCCTTGCAGATATTCAAAAGGGAACCAGGGGTGATAGTGGACTCAAGTAAAACTTTCTGAAGACTAAAATTTTCCGAAACTATGAGAAGGCTCGCCCCCCCCCCCCCCCCCGCCCTGCACACAGTAAAAAGTTTCGAATAAGCAAGCAAAAATTATTGAAAATAAACACACACACACACATATATATATATATATATATATATATATATATATATATATATATATATATATATATATATATATATATATATATATATATATATATATATATATATATATAACGGCACTTTCCAGAAGTCCTTTTGATTGCACAGTCTTACAAAATAATTATAATTTTGCAAGACACGCCTGTTTTAAGTTAAAAATAAATAAAACGAAATATTTCTCAAAACTAACAATTTTTCAACTGCCTATAACAAGTAGAGCAAAAAATAAAATAGAGTAGAGTATGTGATATATTTTTTTCTCATGCTTAAGATATCAACAATATGCAGTAGAAGTAAGATAAAAACAAGCAAATAACAAAAACACTTTCAAAATACTGAATTCGATGTTAAATAAATGGTAAGAAATGAAACAAATGGAGTCATAAAAATTTATCTTGAAAAATATGCTACAAAAAACGCGGAATCATGATTTTTGCATTTTTTAGGTTGGATATACCAAGGAGCTGAATTTGGCACACCTTGGTAATCAGATACTAGCCTAATTGAAAACTACGGACCCGGCCCTTGAGGAGTCCCCGGCTCGAAATCGGCATAGTAGTGGAAGTATTATATGAGTTTCGGGGGGGGGGGGGATGTCTACCAAACTGACAAGGGGCCTTGGCCCTGTACGGCCCTGAATTGAATTGGGAAAGAGAGCAGGAAGTCCTAATAAGTGTCTAAATTACAAGTATGCTTTCAGAACAAGAATAGCTTTTTCTGTATTTCTTGAAATTGAAAATTTGAAATTTAATAGTTACAAAAATAAGAATAGTAAGAATAGTTTTGTTAATAGCTACAAAAATGAGAACAAAACAACCTTGTTATTTTCCTTTTCTGATATTAGTAAATAAAAAAAACCTTCTGTTTTACGTTACAAACAATTTTGGGTTTCGGGGGGGGGGGGGGGGGCTGCCAATGATCGATATCGGGGCTAAGTAAAGAGACACCACACATTCTTGAACCATTCTCTTGCAAAAATCTCAGCAACTAGACCACTTAGGCTCTTTGGAATTTCACTAAATGATTTGTTTAATCTGAAGGTACAACATAACGCTAAGTAAAAAATTTTGTTTGAAAACGAAAAACTTTAAAATAACAGAATTTTTTAAGAAAAATACTAAGCAATTTTCATAATACACTCAAAAGAACAAAAAAACTTTTCTGGATCAGAAAGGACAATTTAAGTATTCTTGTAGTATCCAAATATTGCTAGAAAATGACATCACAAACGAAGAAAAGTGCGGCTCAATTCATTTCAAATACCCCTCCCCCCACAAAAAAAAAAAAATGAAATGCATGTTTCAACTCTCAAATTTATGATTGAAAGCAAGATAATGGTAAGAAATACTCTACCTGACTGAAGCCGCACTTTTCTTCGTTTTAGTCCGGTCAATTTAGACAATGGAAATAACAAAAATTCCGGGAA